>NC_140308.1:17657569-17950069 GCF_964211825.1 Aythya ferina
CGCGGCCTTGCTAAGTTTGGAAGGCAGGCACAGGGTACTGAGGCAGGTGTACTATGGCATACCAAACCAGAATAATCAGCACATTTCAGAAAGATGCTCTTAAGCTGCAGAAGATCATTCATGGTGCCCAGGCTTCACCACTGTAGTACATATCACTGGAGAGACTGTGGGAGCCTTTTCAGTTGTCCTCCATGAACAGAATAACTGTGAAGTTAGTTAAAATGTTAAATCTAGAGTCCTCACTTTGATGTTATTTTCTCTACAACCCTTTTTACAGCTCTGAAAACTATGATCTATGATAGCAGATTGCTCCTACATAGCACCTTGCAGCAAAACATCTGCAATTGTCTCAACACTAATGAGCCGAGGCTCAAAATCCTGCCCAATTTCTACCCTGTTTGGGGTGCTCCGTTTGGGACAAAAAGGGATCCAGAGAGCTCTGTAGGCTAAGTGCTATATGGTTGTGGCAGCATGACACAGAGCCATGAAAGCACTGGTATAAGGAAGAATAAAGAAACAGTGGTACTGATTTAAGCCAAATCCACATAATCTCTGAGAGAGGTCAACAGCAGATGCATAGGGAACAGCATAAAGACAAAGCAATCATACAGTGATTCTTCAGTCTGCTAAAATCTCCCAGCCCCTAGCAATCTGTAGTTCAGGGCTACCTTAGGAACCAGGTACGGGTGTCTTTCTTTTTCTGTTTTATACTCTGTCGTGACTCTCACAGCTAAAATAAAGTTTATTCTTATATATTTTGTGAAACCAGTGAGCTTCTCCTTTGTCAGGATTGAGCCACAAGTATGTCACCGGTGATCACGTCACATCACAGCATGTCTCTCTCATCTGACAGGTCTGAAATACAATTTTCACTAGCACTGCAGTGACTTGAGTCAAATGACAGGCATGCACAGTAAAGATGACAGCAGAATTACACTGGCTTTTGCTAGAGTTAATCTAACAGGCCCAATTAAAAACATTACTAAAGTCACCTGGCACTAACTGTATTGTTGACTGCAAAATGAAATATAATCCATTTAATGGACACTTACTTTGGCTGCTGCTCCATGCTGGAGCCCTTCACATGGCATCTTTGCTACTACTGTTACTGAAGATTAAAGCTAACTCGAGTGTACATATCTGGGCTACAAAGGCACCACAACTTTGATGTGTTGATGCAGGCTAAATCTCGCTTTTCTAAGTGATATAGGTATTCACAGGTGTAAATGTTTCTTAGAGGGTCACTGGGACTGGGACACGGGGGCAATTTAGGAAATTTTTGTTCATACATCCAGTCAATATTTTCCAGTTTACTTAGACACTACTTATTGTCTTACTGAACTTGTCCTACATATTTGTTAAACTAAGAAAAAAAAAAAGTGATTGTATAAACATACAAGTTTGAAAAATAGCTAAAAATACCCTATTAACATTGCCCTTGGTAGACTCACTTTGTAAGTCAAAAATATGGAACTTCAGAAATTCAGAAATGCATTTAGCATGCTAATACACCAGAATTTTCAAACTTTCTCCCTGAATTAATAAAGCTGATACTGAGAATCTTTACACAGCGCACGTTATTCTAACTTGTACTGCATACAATGTATGTCACCAAAATAATGCCATTAATTCTTACTTCTTTGTAGTGGCACTTAGGGACTATTTGGATTAAATATAAATTTCCTAATCACCACTTCAGTGAAAAGATTTAGCCGCTGTTTTGACATGGTAGAGCATATCACAAAGTATCTTGATCCCCACTTACTAGGTTTACACAGCAATGTCTTGGGTAAGCAATCATGATACACAGACATCTGTTATCTTTCTCATTCAGACAACTCCAGAGGGAAATATTATTATACAGTGAGATTTTCAAAGGTACAAAGGGAGTGAAGTATTCAGTTAGCACTGATTTTCAGTCAGATGTCTAGCTGCCCTTTGTAGCTGCAGAAATCCTCTCTTAAATATGGTATTTTGCAAAACAATGAAACATCCTCATCAGAGGCTGTCCCTTTCTGACCAGTGTCAAAAAAAGATAACATATACGAGAGGTTCAAAGGTCTAACACTAGGGTCAAGGACAGAGATAAAAAAAAAAGGGGGGGGGAAGGGATGACTGGCAACTTAACTTCAAAAGAAAATAAGGACAGGCTAATACGACAAAGATTTTAAAGCACTGTAGAATATAACTCAGACACTGTTTTATTACCCCTTTCTTTAAACAAAACCATTGGCTCACCCAGTGAAATGGAAAGGCAACACACCTAAACCTCCATATTTTTTCCAGGTATTTTTTCCACAAGAGAGGTTTGATCAACCTCTGGCAGTGAAAAATTGAAACCTGACACCAAAGACAGTAACATTATTTCATGGAATCAGAGCATCACTGTAGGAACCATACATTAGGATTTCAACTTTCAGGAGCTTCAATTCTCTGTACTTTTCCATAGCCTTTCCTCAAAACCTTACACCCTACAGACACATCTTTAATATGATCTCTGGAAACATATTCAACATAGCTGTAAAATTGCTAGTTTGAAAATGGAGAATCTACCAGCACAAAGATGAGTATAAATTAACCACAAAAATATTTACCCTGAATGCCAGCAGATGCTACAGCTTCCCCTAAGTTCTGTGATATCGTTAAGGACCCAGGCCAGCCTATTTGGACATAACCATACCATGCTACACCAAAGTCTGTGTGCACTAGTCATTATAAAAATAAATGACAACTGCACAACACTATGTTATTACCATAACATATGTTATGTATGGTATGTAACCTAATGTATAAATATTACCACATTTATATAGTTATTACACGAGAGTCTTCAGCAGAATTCTAGGAACATAAAAAGGCAAATTTCTAAATGTTTACAGGGAATACATATCTCCTAATTGTATTGCAGCTTGGAAAAAAAGCATAAAGATTACAACAGATTTATTTCATCTTCTTATTTTATGAAATGACAAGTTTTGTTGATGAAGGCGGGAGGTACAAATATAATAAATTGCATTGAAAGATCTTTGATGAACACCTGTTCTTGATTTTAATTAATATTTAGTAAAAAAAAAAAAAAAAAAAAAAAAAAGCAAACAATGAATTAAAAATGAATGATTATTAAGAAAAGAGGAATCTGTGGTCAATAGTATTTCATGTTTTCAACAGTGACAAAGAAGAAAAGTATATAAATATTGATAAAGTTTGCTGATAACAAGTGGAGGAGAATTTAACCATACCATGAACAATTCATGCATAGCCAATTAAAAAATAGATGCAAAGAAAGCGAAATGTGAGTTCTTATATCTATGAACAAATATGGGTGGACATACTTACAGGATGGAGTACCCTGGATAGCAGTAACTCAGACAACCTTAGGGTTCTAACAGGTAGCAGGTAACCTAATAAGCATGGGCTCCCTGCCTCATTCTGTGGCTACAAGAACTGCTGAGATGATAGCTCTTCTGTTGCATGGGCAAGGAATAGTAGTATCCTTTTTTTTTGTTTTTAGATCACCACTAGCATACAGATCTTGAGGACCTACTTTTCCAAAAGAGTAAATACTGACAAACTTGTTAGTCTCTTTTCTTTCCTCCAGAGGACAGCTAAGTGTCCCTCAGCTGAAGCAAATGAAAAGAAAACTGTATAAATAGAACAATGGTTACATGCTTAAAAACATTGTGGAATGCTGTCTTTTTGGCTATTTCTTTAAAACAAAGAGATAAACATGTTTTTACAAGCAAAGTTAGTAAAGCTTAATTTAAGAATCATACCGCTGTTTTTAAGTAAGAGTAAAACAAAAGAATTGCCTTATTTTTCACATTTACAGTGCAGAACGAAGAAGCGTAACAGTTTGCTGGGAGGTCACAAAACACCTGATACACACATCTATCTGGAGTACTGTTGGGGCAGAGTGATTACTACTAAATACAGATTTAGAGGGTTCTCGGTTGTCAGGCAGATTGTTGTTGAGAATTTTAGGATGCTTAGAGTAGTTAATTAAAGAGAAGCACTGGGAGCATTGCAAGGCTATAAATTCCTCCCTCATACCTTTTGGAGCTCAGCGCTGGAACTTTCCATATGTCTGTTTTTAACTGGCATAAACTTGTTTTGACCTTAATAAGCATTTTAGACTAACATTACATGTGGATGAGGAAAAAAAAAAAAAAAAAGGGTGTGGGGAGAAGTGATTAGTCAGAGAGGCTTGCTTTAAAGCCTATGTATTGCAAAGGTCAGCACTCTTAATTTAGCCACTCATATCTTAAAAAAAGCCAAAGCAATGACAACACAAAATTTTATAATCTAACTGTTCTAAAAGAATATAAATTAATACACATTTTGCAATCAAACTAGCAAGCATTTGAAGACCAGGTTTACTGTATCTGCAGGTATCAAATGTCATAAAACACATAAATTAACAAGTCTGTAGATTATTAAATGACAGTTGAGATACCAGCTTTCCTTTTTTTATCATGGAAGATATTCCCAGGATCTGTGACATCTGTGGTGGCTAATCCCCCATAGAGAAACTGACATTAAAAGGAATTCACACTGTGGTAAAGCCATACACCATTACAATGTCAGCTATGGGTTTCCAAAGCTCTCCTGGATTCCAGGCTGTGGAGTGGAACACGAGTGAAAAATGACAAGGCTGGTTTCCAATTTGCATTGCAAACAATTGAATATATAAACCGTGACTTTGAACTACTTTGCTGCAGTAGAGAATTCCAACATACTGTTCAGAGGAAATAATATATTCCTATACACCACTATTCTCATCTACTTTCCTGAATGCCTTGGCTTTTTTCAAGAAACATCTTTCCAATTGATACCTGCTTCATTTTCAGCATATGAATTAAATAAGGTTTTTTAAATTGATTAAAAATGTAGAGATATCACTGTGAAATATCACCGCAAGCTCTCCAAACAGCCCACATAGATGACAAATTTACAGATAATTCACAACAGCATTTCAGAGAAGAACTGACTAAGAACAAGGAGTAAACAAGCTATTTGCCTGCACCACCTCATCCCAAGCAGTTAACAAGCTTGGTCTTGCTGCCATTCCAAACTCCTTCGCTGTTGATCTTCTATTCCTGACCTCAGAAAGCTTTCTGATTTCATCATTGAAACTTGATCATCTTGAACATGAATCCAGGTACTTCTGTTCTTGCTTTCCCTGATAAAACCCCCAAGTTAACCACTTCTTTCATCCCATTTCTGATCGTGACAGTATCATGATTTTTCTTTTTCTACCTTCTGCTTTTGGGTTGCAAATCTTACATCTCAGCATCACTTCATTCTGACTTTATCAGCTCCTTGCTTACTGTCAGCCTTCCAGGACAAACCCATGCAAAGAGTGAGTCTTCCTTTTGGATAGAAGGCTCAATGTCATTCAAGGATTCCATCATCATTTTCCCAGAAACACAACTTATACGATCAATGTAGTTCAAATGATATTCCACTATCACATGACCAAAGAGAACAAATGCAACAACTAGCTCACTTTATACAAAGCCATCATTTCAAACTGCAACTTATTCTCTGGAAGCAGCTGCCTGCTTGCAAGTAGCTGTGCTAGCAGTGGTAAACAAGGAACTGGAAGGAGCAGTGTGAAGCAAACAGGCAAGGACCCAGCACAAACTGCGTCAGACAAAAACAGAACTGCTACAAAGCCCAACTGAATTTGCATTCAGCATTTGACAGTTAAAAAGATTTCAAAGAGGAACTATTTCTGCTCCATTACTTTTAGAAATAAAACTCCTAAAAGGGACATGACCTTTAAACATCTCTGACAAGGAAACATGAGGCTCAAGCTCATCTACAACACAGGACTAACTCTTGATAGTGGCATGGCAGTAACTCCACACACAGAAACATCCAAAATACTTCATTTCTAAAGCATTAATCATACTTTCCACTAGCCTTGAAACACAACATTCTTACATCCAAAATAGCATCCCCATAGTAATACTACATATTTTTGCTTTGCTGCTATGATGAGAATAGCAATTACTGACTACACGCAGTTTCCACTTATTTAGTCAAAATTACTCTTTTTATACTGAGCATTTAATACTAGCTTATATGATAGTAAAGGTATAAATGAGAACTTTCTACAGCATATTTACCTTTCATATAAATTAAATCACCCACTATGTTGTACATCTCAACTGCAATGCAGTCCTATCATTACATATCTGTCCTATCATTTTATTTATATATATATATATATATATATATATATATATATATATATACCTTCGTATCTCACTAGACTTTCATTCTTTCAGTATGTCAAATAACTTTTCAATGAGTACTTCACCTTGAACTGTATAACACTGAGGATAAAAGCAGAACTTATTAGCAATGGAGAGAGAGAAGAAACTTCAACAAAAAGCCTAAAATAATTAAACAATTAAAATAAACATTCAAGTTACATCAGAAGAATCACACTTAAAGAAACATTGACATTCATCATTCTAAAATAAAATAACCAGTGTTAATAAAATGCTATTACATTTCCTTCCCCCACCCCATAAATCATCTCTAGACACTTTCACTGGGTGGAAAAGACTCTAACATCATCAGATCTATGGCCCAGTCCTAGCAATTTTGTTGTTGTTTTATGTAAAGCTACAGGAAAAGGCTGTTATGGCAGCAGTCTATTCTCTGATACCATCTATTTCAACAGTATTCTGTCCCATCACCCTCCTCTCTTTAAGCTGTACAAACACAAAATGAACGTATTGCAGGCTTCTCAGGATTACCAGACCTGTTGAGCACAGCAACAGTCACAGTGAAGCAGTGGTCACTGAAAGCTTCTCCTTACTGCACATAAACACAGCAGCAACCCCGGGCAGCATTATGGCTTCTGTCACACCACTGAAGGACCTCACGTCCCCCAAGATCAAAACAAGGTAAAGGAATTTTCTTATACACCATATGTTTATTCTTTGGGTTTCGTTTATTTTCAACCCAGGTACTTCATAAATCACATAAGTACAAATCTATGAACAAATAAAATTATGAGATGGAAAGTTTCCCAAGATCTTAAAAGCCTTAACGGAAGTTGATGTAACATGAGTTTTGAGTCAGTGAAAATATGATTAGGTAAAAATATAGGAAAATATTCTGAGCCATAACCTCACCAAAATATAAAAAGCTGTAGCTCCATTCTGGTTTGTATTTAGATAGCAAGCTATTTTGGGTAAAGACCATCTTTCTGTAGGCAGCTATAGTATCTAGCACAATGAGACCCTGAGCTCTGTAGCAACACAACCAGAGTACACATCAGACAGGCAGCCTTTTAGTGTGTTAGATTCTAATGTCAGTCAAAATCAAAAATGAGAATCCAAAATCCATAAAAAAGCAGCATCAGTTGTCATATAAATGTGAAACCCACCGAGCTGCTAAATCAGTCTGAAAATCACAAGTGTAAGAGACTGTTCCTTCTAGATGGTGGTGGTTTTCTCCATGAATGAATACAGACATAGATCCTCCCTACTGTTAAGCAAATGCGTATCTGATTCTGGAACAAAGACAATGAAATACAGAACTTCAGCTCCACATAAAAGCAACAGTTCCTATAATATCAGATCTGAAGTCATATCAGATATCGTTACATTTATATCCAAGTCCTAATTCTATGCAATATTACTGGAAAATCAGTGCTGACCTAAATGCTTAATAACATGTTCCAACAAAACGAGTGAAGAGGTAGCACAGCAGTAACATTCCAAGTGGTACATGCTGCACAGGAAAGTATTCCTGTTGTCCTCACAACCTCATTAGATGCGTGAAAGGGGCATCCATTCAAGCTTAACAGCTAAAATGATATACTGAAGATCAGGCATCCTCCCAGGAATGGGGTTTTGACCTACAGGTAGACTTATAAATTCCCCTCAGGGTAGCAGGTACAGCAGCCACATGCCATTAAGAGAACAGCTTGAAGTCCATTTTTTCACGGTAACAGCTGAACAAGGATGCCACCATTCCCAACACAGTTCCGCAACCCTGGCTGAAGTTCTAGAGGTTGGGCCAGGTAGACTGAGGTTTTCCTAAAATCTACCTGGGGATTTTTGGTGGAGTCACATGCAACTGAATACTGAACACTAAAAACAACCTGAGGCAGACAGAGGAACAGAGGAAAAAAAAAATAAAATAAAATGTAGGCAGCGGGGAAGTCAATAGCACAGAAAGAAAAGCATGGTAAGAGATGAGAGAAAGCTGAAAGAGAAAGCAAGGGAGCAAGAATACTTTCTAAACCAAAGGACTCAGAACCATAATTCAAGAAACTATTTGCTGCTATTTAATCCCAACCATGTTTAGATAAACAGGACTATCCACTCTGTGTGAATATGGTACACTTTTACGTATCTTTTCACATTAAAAGAAACAAAATATATATCTTCTCTTAACAGAAGCAACCTGTAAATCTCTAAATAACAAGTAATAAAGCTCTTATGCTATTAATATGCTGCATTTACGCAGTACCAGTTGTCACCAGGAATACCCAGTGTACTGGTCACTTCCAGAGAAAGAGACCCATCGTAAAACATTCTGCAAGTGTTTGGGTGATTAGCAAAGGACAGCGAAACATAAATCTACATTGGGCTAAAAATAAATAGGGAAGAAAGAATGTGACCAAATTAGCTATGGACACCAGAACTTCCAACACCTCTGTTTTGGAGGGTGTTCTTCCAAAACACCCATGGAAATGGCCAGCAATGTGTGTGATCTAATACACTGAGATCATTTATTAGAAAAGAGTAGTGGGATTTGTCGTTGCACCTGTAGTAGGTGTGACACAGAATTCACACTGAGAGGTCACTTCAGCATTTCTTTTCAGGAAAATTCTTTTATCCAAAAGGTATAATGTGCTCACTCAAACAATTCAGATATTTTGGGGACTGTGCAACAGTAGTGGAACTACCCAGAGATCCCCCTACCATGCAAACACTACCCAAGTTTCCCTCCTGTGGCCATACTCTACATGGAGCTCTACAAAATGGCTGCATAAGAAGAATCCCTGGTGGGCATCTTTACAGCCTCTGTATTGTGCAGTTGGAGTGTACGGAACTGTTTTTGTAAACTGTGGTGTTATCTTGTATTTAGTTACATTGTACAAGTCTTCTGTGCTCTTAAGGAACCAGACTCCCCTGATCAAAGAAGGAAGATCCACCACTTCTGCTCACACTGATGAGTTCTACGTAAGCAGTTCCCATCTAATAAATACACTTCCCCCCAAAAGATGATCAGTGGGACTAACCTGAGAAGTAAGGCTGACACTATTCAAAAGTATTAACTAGAATACATGCTAAAATTAAAAAGAAACCCAACAACCCAGAAGTCCAATAGAGTTGCCAACATGTTTCCCTTTCGTGTGTTCTCTAGAGGGGGAATCAAAACTGAACTGTAACCAGGAAACCAACATAATAGCATGAACCAAAGTTGCTTTCATCTAAAATGACCCAAAACGCCCTCCTGAAAAAAAAAAAAAAAAAAAAAAAAAAAAAAAAAGCTTGTCTTGTCTTCCCACACTACTGCTAAATCTCTGGGTTAAAAATCCTTGCAAATCTAATGCACTGAAGAAATGTGATGAAAATGAAATTAATGTACTTTTGTACATTTGAGGATTCGGAAGAATCCCCCTTTCTTTTGAACATATAAAATGAAAAGATCCACAACACCCAGAAGGCTGTGAATAATTATTTTTACTAACAGGACTGCCAGAAATTTTTAAACACTTACTAAGCACAAGATTTCAAGATAAAAAAAAAAATTAACTTTTAAGTTTTTTTTTCCCCAGAATCCTTTCCTCAACAGGCTTCACATAAAGAACTTATTTCAATTTTCCCCTCTATTAAAAATAAATGGCATTAATAAAGCCAAAAAGAAGGCATTTCTATTCATCTAAATTCTGTAAGGAAGCATATTTATGCAGATGGATGTAGTAGTGAACAGTACAAATCATTCAGAAGTGGGGCTGCGGCTCTTCAGTTTTGGCCTTCCTTGTGAAGGAAACAATAAGCTTGATTCTGCTCTGTTGACCTACTGATTGCAGAGGTGTCACTCAACAGCAGATTTTCACAGCTGATACAAAATACATGTTCTTTTTTACTTGTGAACTTTCAGTAGCTGAAGTTTTGCATCAGTCAGTGTAAAATGAAGGCTATGGAAAAGAACTCAGAATTATTTATAAAGAAAGCCAACAGAGAAGCCAAATTCTTCTGTTGTTTGCACAGAAGTAATCCTAGAGTAACTTGATTTCTAGAATAAAACCAAGTTTTGAATAAATCTGGGCTAAAATACTTCAGTTGTGCTAACAAATAACTTGAAAATGTCTTTTCTGCATTGTAGGCTAAGCTAAACTCTTACAGGGAGGCAGCATTTAACTGTTTCTAACTATAGCATTCCTGGTAAGAAACAGCAGTCCTGTCTATTTTGCTCTTCTCTCTGGCTATTTGGCAATTATCATAAACACCTCATCCATAGAACATGCCAGTGTGGACTGTGAAATCCTCAACTGCCAAGACTGATGTGAGAATTCAAGTACTTTTAACCTTTGGAAATCTTGATCTTAGTTCTCTTCAGTGGCAGCCAGAGCAGTCATATTACAAAAGCAGAAGTCCTGGCTGCAAAATGCCTTGAAGAAGTTTACATTTACAGAATAATGTCCTTTAGGACAAGGAAAATAATGTAATGCTTATGTCCAGTGCTTATTACAGTCTGTGCCTAATATAAAGAGGCTTGAAATCTATCAACAGAGCCTGTCAGAAGTCTGACTTATTTCAAGGTGGGAAGACTTGTGCATTTGACTGAAAAGATTATTATTTGAATAACTGTGTGTTGGCTAAGAGGAGTCATCACACCTCCACCCTTACTCCCCAGTTCAGCTGACACCAGCACACACCAGCCCAGCTAAGCCATACACTTCTTCCTTTGGTTGTAAGTAGAACGGCACCAGACACTGGTTTATAGAGCAAAACGTGCAGACCTCTGATGGTGAATTGCTGCCAAAGAATTAAGCACAAGGTGTTGTCTCTAGCCAAGTATAGCCCATGCAAATCCTCCACTACAAAATGAAATGCACTTGAAGGACAATCAAGTTAACTATTCAGCTGTGTAAAACAATAATTTCCCCAGAATACTATCATTTCCCCAGCACTATCATTTGGTTTACCTTAGAAAAACAAATGCTCTGTTTTGTTTTTCTTTTAATCAGGCTGTGAAAGGGTATAAATAAGCATCCATGATAGAATGATACAATTCTAATGAAAGTCTGGAATAGCCTGGGGAGGCTTCTAAATAAACCATTGTGCTAAAGAAATGCTATGTTTTTGTGAAATGCCTTAACACCAGACTGACATTGACAGGACCATGAGAGCCTAGGGTAAATAATGTTTCCCTTTTGAGAAAGCTGTTCTCTTCATGGTATCTTCATCCTTAATACTTATTCAGATTCCCTCTATGCCTTCTTTTTTTTTTTTTTTTTTTTTTTTTTCACAAAATAACACTTCTTTTAATCACATCAGTAGAATACACCATGACACCTGCAGGCAGGTAGGAGTGTGAGGCACTGCTGAGTCAGCCATCAGCAAGCAGCTGTAGAATATCTCCATGTTACTTTTAAAGACCTTTAGATATCTAAAGAACAGAATAAAAATGGTGATTTATATACCTGGCACCTCTTTCTGTAGCTCTCCTGAACACACTATTTTCCTAAGTGGGAAATGGTAACAAAAGCAGAAAATAATTTAAAAACAACCATTTTAGAATAAAGCTATTCTACTGCACCTCCTTCAGTTTTTAGCCGGTATTATCATTTCACAAAGCAGGATATTACAGTCTGTTCATAGTTATTGTTACAAGAGTGCATAAGTCTTTCGTGATCACGTGTTGAGCAACAATAAAAAATAAATTAATATTTTCAGCAAAAGAAGACAAAAAATAACATCTGATTTCTGATTCTTTTTGGTCATGAGGTCAGCTTAGCAATACATCTGGAAAATTTAGTTTCATTTTTTACCGTATTACTTATTGCTATGTTAGCATTAGTCTCTTCCCATGTTTTACAACATGAATTATGTCAGAATAATAATGAATACAATCAGAACACAGAATGACAGTGTTTACCTGATGTAAACATGCTCTGAAAGTGAAATTAGACTTGCTAAAATGTACATGCATAAAACTCTCTTCATTTATAGACAAGAGAGCCTACCATTCAGTATTCCTAAAAATATATGACTATATATCATGAATGAAACGTAGTTCAGCACAAAAGGAAATGATGGTGGACAAGTTCAGTGTCCAATAACAACAAAATTTTACATGCTATGGGAATATCTTACATCGTTATTTAAGCCTTCATATATTTTTTTTCCCACTTAGTTTTATTTTTTCTCATCAAACTTGGCTTTCTGGTTTTCTCATGGGTATAACAGAACTTGACAATTCCCAATTATGTGGGAGTTTTCCCCATTTGCTCTACAGCTATGAACCTTTTTCCTAAGCAATTTTACTTAAATACTTCCTATTTTTCTCCATTTCTTCCTTCAATAAAGTAAGTTTGTGAAGCAAAATCATTTTAAAGCATATTACCTGTTAAATTTCAGTAGCTGGTATGAAAAATGTATTCATATTCTTATGGTTGCTCAGATGAGCATTAGATTTAGTCAGGCAGAACTGACTAAACACTTCGTAACAACAACAATTGGACTGGTTTGAATTTTACAATCTTGCAAGCTACCAGTGAAACCATTCATTGAAGTCATAGTCTCATTGATTTTTGTTCCTCCTATTAAAAGCCAAGCATATGAATGGGGAGAAGTAACTGAAGTAACAGAAATTATATAGAAAAATCATAAAACAGTATTCATCAGTACTTCAGTTAAAAATCCCCCAAACAATCTTCCCATTCAGTGTTTTTGATGTTAACATCTTTAATCATTACGCACATCCAGAATAGCCTCTATGACATTTTGACTTGTGTTGTTAAAAGCAGATACAAGACTCCCTAAAAAGTATTTTAATAAGTATTATCATAAAACATTTAATTTAATCATAAAAATAAGCAATCTGATTGGTAATCAAAACATTAAGACTAATAAAAACTTCATCTTATTTTATTTCATAATACTTCCAAATGTTTGTTTATATCAATAATAATCACAATGCGTTTGATAAGAACTTCTTAGGCTGATAAAATAAATCCAGTGCTATTTCATCTTTAAAAAGGCATCAGACTTGTAGAGAAAATACTCATTAGTATTTTGAAAACCATGTTATGTGACACTTGCATTTAATAAGGTAACAATTTACATTTATGCAGTACCTTTTATCCCAAAGCAATTTACAACTTATAGCCAGAGATTATCACTTCATCTCCAGTGAAATTTGGCAACTGTGAAGTGTTGCTCTATACTATAAAGCAAGAATTCTGGCAGGTAACAATAAATATAAGGTTTCACTTGAAGAAGTATGACCTACATCTATACCTCAAATGAAATCAAGGAAGAATGTTAAATTATTTTTCTGAAGTTGTATTGTCTTTTTATGTAGCGTCTACCAGCAAAATCAGAAATAGATTCTATAAAAAGCAGAAAAACTTTTGCAGCACCCTCTGATAGATTATCTCAAATAAACATTTCCAGCAATATAACCAGCCCTACAAGGACTCTGAAAATGCCATCTACTGTATGGTTAAAACTTCTTCCTCTACTGCTTCCTATGCGTGTCTTTGGCTAAACAGCACTTAGGAGTAGCTTGAGATAGGGAATTACATTAAGAAACATGTCTAACTTTCAGATATTTTAATAAAGATATTTCAATAAGGACAAATTTTAAGAGAAAAAAAAAGCAACTCAAAGCATCGAAAATGCCACAATTTCCACTAGAATAATCATAGTACTTTAAAAAATAAATCTAAATTAATTTTGTCTCTGAAATACACATTTCCAATTTTTACCCTGCATCAACAAGATAAGAAGGTGTTTCTTTCAAACAAACAAACTATAAAAAATACTATGGGTTTGGGGCAAAGTTATTGGCTAACTTGTTGTAAGGTTAAACACAGACAATTTCAGTGACAATTTTGTTTTTCCAAGATACAGTTATTTGGCATGAGGGTAGTTGTGACTGAAATTCATGCTTTGGTGTATGGAAAAACAAGGGCATGTGAGTGAAATGAAGAACAGAAAATGTAAACCATTGATTAAAAAACTACCTTCTAGTCCAATAATCCCTGGAACCACCTGTCATAAGACAATGAAAAACAAAACAAAACAAAAACATAAACATGAGCTTAAAACTTCAAATAATATTGGATTATTCCTTTCTCGGTGTGTAAGACAATGTCCTTCAGAGAAATAGATGTTCAACATCAGGATGTAACATCAGGGAATAACCATGCCACTGCGCATTTAAGTTGCCTAATGCAACTCTATGCAAAATTTCATAAACCTGTTAAGCAATTTTTAGAATTAGTAGTTTTCTTTGGAGGCATGAAGACCAGAGAAGGGAAAGAAGGGCTTACAGAAACCTGCATAAAAAGTGTAGCCCCAAGGTCAGAATCTATCTCTCCCCCAAGCCTATAGCACGCTGTAATTCAGTTCACTTTCTGTTAAAAGGAAATAGAAGGAAATCGCTGCAACCAGGGGCAGATCTCCTAAGTATCTGTTGGTGACAGATCCAGGTAGATCACTGGTATGATCAATTTCATTCAATAGGATATATAAAAGTCCAGCAAGAAGTGTTGTTGTTTTCATGTTTTAAATTAATAGAATAAAGCACTGTGATCAAATCATATGGAAAGACTGGGAGAAATACTTAAAGCAGCAATGTGAATACCCTGTCAGAATAAATCATAAAGTATGTACATCCACATATATCTCAGGGTGAATTCTTCATGCACTCTGACAAGGCCATTTTGAATTGATCACATCCAGTTCTTCTTGGATAATCATGCATAAACACTTGGCACAACAACATTAATAAGCAATGACATAAAAAATTTATGTCTATCCAAACAGACTCCATCTGAGCAGTTACATGCTAAAATACTTGAATTCCTTTCTCCACTCCCTGGACCAAATTCGTTACTTTTTCATTTAAAGGTGATTAAAAAAAAAAAAAAAAAAAAAAAAAAAGGAGAGAAATAATTTATTTGTCATTTTGTACGGTTCTGTTGGCAAACCCTTTCATTAGAAAAGCAGTATAATAAAGAGAAGCACAATAAAAGTATAGTGGAGACATGTTCCTCCCCATCAACTGCATCCATATTCCCTTTGAATCCACATCATGCTGGTTATTCTTAAAGAATTTGGAAGAACTAAAATCTGTATAGAGTTTGAGTAAATCAGCCTAGTCAGAAAAATCTCTCATAGTGTTCATTTCAATTCATTTCTGCTAATCTGTATTCCACTGCATGGAATGGGTTCATCATTAAAAAAAAAAAAAAAAAAAAAGGAATTTAATCACAGCAAAAGTCAGGGAGTATTCATAGCAATTACTACTTCACATTCCCACAGCACAATCTATAAAAAAATATTTTTAAAAAATTACAGAAATAACGAAGACTTTACTATATTCTTTACATTGTAACACTAAGGAAAACTGAAGCACAACAACAACAAAAAAATATCCCTGTATCTTGTTACAGAGCACCATAACTCTCTAGTGAAACTGCAAAGAGTCATCAACTGCTCCAAGAGCCATACTCAGACAACAGAGAAATCTCTTGAAGCAAGAGAAACGGTTACCAGCTGGCATAGAAGCAACGTCTCCAAGTGTCTCTACACTACAATTCAATATGGGTCTATCCTATTGCTGATCCTGTCACCCAGCTTCTTACTGCATCTCTCAAACCTGTAAAGCTGAATGGACCTTATTCAAGAGAACTAGAAGCTTCAATGAGAGGAGAACAAATACTTTCAAACAATTCACAGTTCAGACCAGACACTGCCTAGAAATACACACATCCTGCTTTATTTTTTTAAGATAGCCTGCACTGGGTCCTTAATACTTGGGTATTGAAATAACATTGTTTTGGTTACATATAATCAGTAAACTAAAGGTTCAAGTGACCCTACTGGATGCTCTGTTTATGTTTCCATCCTCCAAGCTTTCAGAGAAAAAAATTGTGGGGGATATCACAGGAACTATAGAATTATGTTATAAATTGTGCCTCTCCCATTCCCATCGCACCTTTGGTTGTAAGTACCACTCAAAAGTTTTAGGAGATAATATCCACAGCATAAATTAATCAATAGTCTGTCACCTTGCTTGCTATGGGAGAGTGGAATAAATTTCAGGTCTGATTTATGTAAAGAGCTGTAGACTGCTGAAGACATTCCTGGAGAACACAATCCAGGATGTCATCACCCATACCAGCAAGCCTAATAGCAGCAGAGCAACCATTACGGATGACATCCTCTGAAGCACAGGAGCATGCCACATACAGTCTTACAGACTAAGCCCTCCTTACCGTTCTTACCGCCCACAGGTGAAGTTCTCGCTTCAACCATACATTCTGTGTCAGCAGAGGAACAGGGTGTAATGATACAGATAATCTCACCCAAGGCATGTCCCAGTAGGTTAGCACCTACTTGCTCAGCACCCTGGTCACCTGTTCTTAAAATTCTAGCAAGTACCTGCTACTTATTTCAGTCCTAAAGTTTCAAAGACTTGCTTTGGTACATCCATCAAGGACAAAGTCATGTCTTCAGTGCAATTTGAACAGCCCAGGCTTAAGATGTTCTTAAATTCTACTTCATATGATGGCTGTAAGCTAAAAAGCCAAATCAAACTCAAGCCAAATGCTAGTCAAAGTATCTTTATTTTTTCCCTTTCTCAATCTGAAAATGAAACCAAGCTGTTATTTTGATGTTTCTGTCAAAAGGGAACTGAAACTTCCTCTTTTTTCCTTCACTTTTTCTTTCCCCCAGTAAAGAAAATTCTGATTACCACTTCAGAATAGTAGTTTGACTAAAACTGACATCCCTTAGCAGGCCCCACTCTGCAAGGAAACTGTTTACTTCTGCTAGAATTTGCAGAGTAGCATTATTCTGATGCTTTTATCCTCAATTTTCTCCCTTGACCTGAACACCAGTGCATACAGTATAAATTTTTGTCTGTGTGCACACTGCTCTGCAGACCCTGTGGCATCCTGCTGAGCTCAAACATTTTGCACCTGCCTACAAGAAGTTTGAACTGAAAGGCAAAGGAAAGCTGGGCGTTTCATTCTCCTTATTGTATGGAGAAAAACAAACGGGCCCCAGCAAACTGATCCTCCCACGTTACCCTCCCTTTTGGTGTTCCCTGCACCAGGGCGTTCGTGTTTCAGTCTTGCCACACGTAGCCTTTGCAGCTGTATGCATTTGCAGGACACGCTGGGCTGAGGACATTACTGGTACTGATTACCACTGCTCCCTTGCCACAGCCTGTGCAGTTTGAGGTATCTCCCAAAGCACTGCAGCCCACACCTTCTCCAAGCTTCTCAGTCACATATAAACACCGAGCTGAAAAGAAGCTGCTGCACCTGTTGTGAATATGAGGGAAACCCAGGCTGTAGCAGATGAAAAGCAAGGTTCTTACTGAAGTCACATGCTGGGGGCTGCAGGCCATTGTCCTCTCCATTTCTAAATGCTACATTTCCCACTGTGAACCAGTTCGGGATTTCTAAACCAACAAACAGAACACGAATAACTTGAACACAAGCACCTTTGGAACGAGCTGTGCTAAAACCAGAATTTAGCCTACCAAACACACTTGTTTGACTCACTGCTTGAAATTAAAGGTTTTTAAAAAGTAACTGCTAGTGGTAATCAGAAAACCACCACTACTTTAATAAGCAAATAAAAATGGTCTATCACGTACATTTCCTTAACTTTAATAAGACAAGTTCATTTTCCTTTGCATATTACACCACCAAGTGGCCTAATGCTCTTCATATTTTTTTTCTATTTATCATGTTTCCTCTAGAGACACCAGTACTGAAAACAAAATAAAATTAAAAAGCTGAATTGCTACATAAGATAAATAAATTAAGTAGACCATAACTTGAGAGATTCAGCTAGACACTTGTATCAAATTTTCTCCTATTATAGCTTATAAATGCAAATTTAATACAAGTGTAAATTTGATTATCCTTTTTTCCTCTTAGCAGCAACTTAAAACTTATCAGGAAGAGGATCATCTTCACCTTTATTTGGGTGATACATGTGTCTAATGGAGTAGTCTGATACATCTCTATGAACACCAGCATTTTCAGATACTTCATTAAACATAAAATCTGACATAAGCAATTAAAATTTGTACTATGGAAAAAAATGTTTGAGAATTTTAAATAAGGTCTGGAAAAGCAAGTGAATCAAGGAAATCTGAAATGTGCTTGCATTGGTTCCTCTGTCTCTACTGAACAAGTAAAGCTTGCAGGTATTTGAAATGAGCCAGACTGCTCTCACGAGTGAGGACAACAGGATCAGACCAAATATAATCGGTTACATCTACACAAAAATTATGCTGTACCTATCCCAGTTAAAACTAGAGTTCAAACTTTCCATCCTCATTTGTAATGCCCAGACTTACGCTGCTACAAGCTTTATTTGGAAATTTGCTCCATAGTTAGACAATGGTGAGCTAGAAAGTTTATGTTAAAATAATGTATTCTTTAAGCTATTTTATTGAGAGAATCCTATTGAGAGTTAAATATTCCCCCAAGCCTGAGTGATATACTTCTTCCAACACAATTACAGAAAATGCCAAGAAAAATTTGGGACCTGGTTGTATTAAGCACTGTAGAAAACCAGTGGCAGGGTGCAGGCAGGAGTCACATAGATGGGAACTAGATGTGCAGATGCAGGGATACCTCTCTGCTCTGTGGTTTGGAGCATAAAGCAGACAGCCAGAGGTAAGCTCCGGTTCCTTTACCTGGAACTTCTAGTTCCAGGAGGTGCACCCAATGATAACTGCTGCCCTAGGAACCTTACAGCAAAGTGAGCTTGGAGCAGAGGAATGTAACTACAGGGCATGGCAAACAACCTAACAGCATGCAGATTTCTTGCACACCCACTCATGCATACAAACACGATCTGCACTGAAAGAGGACTAGCTAAATCAACAGAAGAGAGAGAGGAAATGAGGATAAAGCAGGCAGGGCTGGAGCAAGCTATCATGGAGGACAAGAAAATGGCCCTGAGAAACAGCCTCTGCCAGTGACATCTCTGCTCCCTAATATTTTTAAATTATACATTATTTTAAATTATAATATTTAATTACCTGCTGCAACTGCCAAGGCAGGCTCCAGTTCCAACTTGTTTGCTGCTCAGGCTTCTCTCTCCTGCTCCAAATCCTCCAAAGTCCACATGACCCAGGAGAAGCAGGGACGATGGATAAATTTTCCATTCATCTCCACTCATGAGGGAAGCCACGTGGATCCAGCTGAATCCTGTTTAATTTTTCCAACCTGTGGAGCAATACAAGACAAGAATGAAGGTCGTGAACGTTTGAATTTCATGCAATTTCATGCATATCTGGCAAAAATTTTTCTATTTTAGTTCTAAGGTGTGCAATGAGGTCTTTCTTCAGATGCATAAAATTACTTAAAAAGAAAGCTATTAAAAGAGTTGCCCAAAGGATGGACAAGGTCACAGGAAGGATATTTACAAAACACAGATTTTTACAAATACACACACATACCTCTAACAGCATGATCAACATGACTGCTCTTATGGAAAATAAAGTAATCTTCCTTAATTACAGTTGAATTACAATCTAATTATAATGTTTATTACAGTCTTAAGGATCCTCGGTTACCATGAGGAAATGAATTAGGATTACTTTTCTTAGACAAAGTGCCATTACTTTGCCACTAATAATTTACCATGTGTTTACAGATGTGATTATTCACCCCCACAGTATGCAGCACTTTGATGTTAAAATGAAAAATAGAAAATGCAACCTAAAGACATGATAGTCTATGTAAATCAATACAAAAATGTCTACATGTGTCAGACTACAAAATCACAAAAGCTCCCAGTAACTTTAGCATTTCAAGCTTCCTGTGCATGTACACACACAGAACCTTCTTCCAAAGGCCTCCCTCACATTGCAGTGCCCTACGCATCTTCCTGCTGTTACCAGAAACATCTACCTCACCACAGCTAACAGTAACAGCGACACACGTTACCTCCTCACACTCTTAAATGCTAGTTGCTATAGAAACTTGACACTGATTAAGATGAGGAACATGATCCTCTGAAAATATGCAGCGAACCGAAATTATTAATCCTGCACATTCAACCAACAAGAATGTGACTTTGCATTTTGAATGCCAGACAGCAATAAAGCTTTTTGTAAGCTTACAGCTGGCATTTCGAGGTGATGCCCAAACCAGACTTTTTCTAGGTAATATAGTCCATGGAAACACAGTGACTTGAAGCAGATTTCCACATGCTGACAGTTGCTGCCAGTGGACTGCTAACGAAAAGTATTTCAAAGCGCATGGGTAAGAGCTTTCAAGGAGATAACGTCCCTTAATCAAAGGCAACTGTTGACACAGAGGTTCTTGTCCCAGCCCTGCTCAGGTTCTTCGTGTCCCAGCCCAGCTCAGGTTCTTTGTGAGCTGCAGCAGATTTCTTTCTAACTCTGTGGGGCAATTCTGGAACCCATTTGGATGGCATCTAAAAGATTTCTGTTCACATTAGCAAAACATACTCATGCTTCTTGCACTGCAACTTGCAGTCACAAGAAGCACTCCACCATTTTATTACATTTCCAGAAATCATATAGAAAAGGAAACTGCTTTAGCTGACAGAGGTCTTGTTACAGATCTGTGTACACCAAATAATGATAAGAACCGCCAGCTTTCCTATGTGACAATATAGTATATTGTGAGTCTGAAGTAATAGTCTTTCTCTTTGTAATTAATAGGAACTTCTCTATTTTCATTCCCTCAACCAGAAAGCATATTTTGCTCACAAAGCAAATCATATAGGAAGGAAAGATTTACTTCAAAAAGTCATGCAAAAGAAGTAATAATCTTTAATATCAACTGCCAATGCAAAGTTCTTCAAGCAGAACAAAAGGTTCTGTAACCTTTAGAAGAAACAGAACGTCATCATATCGTCCTTGCTATAAGGCTATATTGCACACTAACCTGAGAACATTAAAAAATACTTGTTGGGATGGAGCAATGATTTCTAATAGCTTCCTTTTTCTTTATCTGATTTTGTTAGCTGGGAAGATGTACTTTAGAAAAAGTATTATATAGTTTCTGTGATACTTCTTTCATGTTCTCTTATACAGAAACTTTCTAAATTATACTTTTTAATGCAGAAAATTTCTATATAATACTTACATAGTTTCCAGACAGTTCTACATGTCACTGAAGAAGGTTATAATTAAATGATGACTCAGTAACTCGGTATTAGTATATAGCATACATCATGTAAATATTCTTAAAATAACTAGCAACTAATTTACTCCAGGCTAAAGCCTATTTATGGAGGACTGCATAACTTCTATAAAAACAGAAAATAGTGAGATGACACGTTGAAAAATGGTACAATTTTTAATAGCATTAAAGAAATTTCAGGTTTAATTTAATTTTCTAACTTCAGTTCAGGACCGCTGAAAGAAAAGAGATTTGAGTGATATCCATTAATCTGACATATTGCAGAGGGTCCTGCTGTATTTGTAATCAAAACACATTTTTCATGAAACAGACCTGAAAATCCTTCTGCAATAACTGTACCTAATAACTGACCTCAACCTCATTCAAATTTGTCTATTTCAGTGCAGACAATACACCAAGAAAAATGTGCTGAAGAAGGGGAAAAGAAAAACAGAAGGGGAAAAGAAAAAAAAAAAAAAAAAAAAAAGCATTTGACATCAAATACTTTATCTGTTAAGGACAGTTTGTTATGAATAAAGTTAAAGCCCTTCAGCAAATTAAAGTCCAATAGAAATCAAATCCCAGCATGTGATTTTAATTACAAAGATAGGAGAACAAAGGCTTGTGTTATGGTCATCTGCAGACCGCACAGCATGGACAGGTTACAGTTTCTTCTCTCTGTTGTGATTTAAAGAAAAAGGAAGAGAAGAGGAAAAAAAGACAAAGAGAAAACAGAGGAAATAGAAGGGGACAGTACAGTACAACAAAATACTCCACCACTCAAGTACTGATGCAAAATTTACACCTCAGAGTTAGGCTTATACAACAATTAGTTGAAAGCTAAGTGACAAGAATATTATAGAAGATATACACAGTGTAGTCTTGCTGTGTATCTGTGTAATCTTAGGATTTTGATACAGAGAAGAAAAAAAAAGACCCTTTTTACCTCTGGTAAGGCTTTGAAATTGTTTTTGTAATCATAGCAATTTAAAACAGCTGGACAACACATTCAGGAAGCATTACAAAACCAGAATTTTAGAATGTGTGTTTCATGCCAAGTTAGGTTCCAATCATGAAGTCTAGAATATTGCTAATAAAAGTCACAGAAGTATGAAACAGAATTCAATAGAAGAATCCATAAATTTGAGTCATATTTCTGAAGAAATCACCAGTCTTAAAATTTAGATTATTTTATTCAACTTCTAGATTTCTAGGGTTAGCTTAAACCAGATTTCCGTGTCTTTGTCTAGAATAACAGTATGTAATAACTTCTATTTTAATTACAGATTATAATTACAGGTGAGTACATGGTTCCAGTAGATGTGAATTTGGCAAAATATTGAAGTGTGAGACTTGCAATAAATCTGAAAGAATATTAAGCTTTCTGAAGCTTGTAGCTCTGTCTACGCTGACAGCTTTTTTGCTATGTCACCAGGCAAACTTTATACCAGCCAAGCTTTAGCTACTTGAGTCAGATCTGTAAACTACCAGCTTTCAGTTTTACTGGGTGAAATGAAAATTTATAAACAACGTGATTTCCTGTTGAAAAATAAACATCTCATTTGAAAATATGAAAATACATCACTGGGAAACAGGAAGTCATAAGTCTTTTTCTTTATGGCAATAGAACAAATCACTTCTCAAACATTTAAATGACAGCTGCTCCAAGTTGTACGCAGCCTTTGTGTTGATTTATAGGATATTCAGGACTTCTGTGCTTCCTCTTTACACAACTGAATTCCCCTGAAATTGCAAGAACTGCCCACAATCAGAGCTGAGAAGACAAAAAGCATTGGAAGAGGATGCAGGGATAAGATTCCTTTAGCTTTCCTCTAGTGCTACAGGTAACAGCAGAGCCAGCTCTGTAGGAAGGAATGAAATGTGCTCAGTTCTCAATGAAGAGACAAGACCCAACAGCAACTCTCAAACACTGCTCAGAAACGCGGTATCTTCTCTTTTCAGGCTTCTCACAGTGTGTTTTGAAAGGCTGTATTAATACTTATGTGGGGGAAGAAATACATATCCTTCCATTGGAAAGAAGACATCAAGACAAGGACGGCAAAATGGCATGTATTCTAGGAATGAGGGCCTCTGCTACCAGTTGGAAATGTATCTTCCTCTGATCCAGATGTTACTGAATGAGACACCTAGAAAGGGCAGCCCTCACCATTGGCAAAATCCACATGACTTGTTTGTGTATAATTCTCTCAAATTTCATTAGATTCAGGACGAGATTAGTCAGGAAATTTCAGAAAAACAATTGAACAAATGGTCTTGCCATATAACATTTAGAAGAAAAAACTTAGAAAGTCTGCCAGTTCTCTTGTGGGAATAGAGGATATAGCAACTTTTTTTTCCATTCTATAAAACATGTCCTTTAAATATTTACTAGACTTGTATTTTCTGAATGTGGCCAGGTCCCAAGCAAAAGCCCTCTACATCTCACTAAAGTATGCTTAAGAACGTTCACTGCATATGTAATAAGAGTATTAAAGGATCCAGATGTGAAGTAGAAAAACAACTGTGTCTATTATAGCTGAATTTCAAACTACTGGAGTAAGATCAAGCAGGAAAGCTGTGGTTTATTCCAGAGCACCACCCACACAATTCTCTGAGTAGGTCACCAAATGACAGTAAATCTCCCCAGTACAATGCAAAACAAAGCTGTCACATCTGATTAAATTCTCTGTGACTGAGTGGCCAATGGACATTTCTCTGGAACTTCTCAAGCTTAAAAATTAACCTTGTGAAGATGTATATAATAAATCTCTAATTAACATCTAATTATTATTTTCTTTGGTTATGGAATATCACATATGAGTCAACAAATTTGAGGGACAGTTACAGGATTATCCCTGTGGGGTTAAAATTGAAGTTTCCCTTTAGAAACAAGCACGGTTTATTTCTGCACTTAAACTTTACAGAAGTAACATTTTGAGAGGCATCACGGGGCAGGCATTAACAGAAAACGGTAGCTACGGCAGCGTTGTTGAAACCGTGGAGGCCTCGACAAATATGCTATTAAATTCCAAGGAGTCTATAGGAAGCCTTAATTTCCATCTAAAAGTTAATTTTTGCACTTGTAATGGACAACAGGGGTGTATTTCCCGAAAACGTATGAGTGGGGTGGGCTGTGAGGAGCGGGGTGAGCTGTGAGGAGAGCAGCGGGCTCTGAGGGGCCTCTGAGGGGGCCGCACCCCTCGCCCCGGAACGGGCAGGACCCCCATGACGCGGGGGAGCCGCTGAGGGCGGCCCCCGTCCGCTCTCCCCGCTCCACCGCACCGAGCGCGCCCCCACGGCCGCCGCTCCGCATGCGCCGCGGCACCTCCGGGCCGCCAGGGGGCGCCGCAGCACCGCGGCCCCGTTTCCCCCCCCGCCGCCACTGCCGCGACAACAGCGCGGCCTGGCCGGGCCGGCGCCATGGGCAAGAAGCACAAGAAGCACAAGTCGGACAAGCACCCCTACGAGGGTGGGTGGGTGGGCGGCGGCTGGGGGGGGCGGCAGGGGACAAGGGAGCGAGCGAGGCGGGTGCGGGGTCTCGGCCCGCGGCCTGGCCGGGCCCGCCGGCCTTGGGCTGCGGCTGCCGGGCGGGGAGCTGCCGGCCCTCAGCCGGGCTGGGCTGCGTGTGCCCGGCTGGGGGTCCGCAGGGCACGGGGGGGGCTCTGCGGCTGTGGCAGCCCGGGGGAGCCGTCGGGTGGAGGCAAAGCTCAGCCCGTGTTGTTATCCGGGTGGAGCGAGGGTGTTTTCGGCGCTACTCATGTGCCTTTTTTCTCTGCTGTCCTAAGAATATGTAGAAAAGCCCCTGAAGCTGGTGCTGAAAGTTGGAGGAAGTGAAGTTGCCGAGCTGTCTACTGGAAACACAGGGCTTGATTCAAGCCTATACGATGACAAATCCGAGCACGAGAAGCACAAAGACAGAAAACGGAAAAAGAGGAAGAAAGGAGAGAAACAAGTTCCTGGAGAAGAAAAGGAGAAAAGAAAGAGAAAAGTTAAGGTATGCATATCTTAATATTGCATTTTAGTCCCCCTCCCTCCCTCCCCCCCAAAAAATAAGCTTCAGCTTTCTCTAGACCTCTTCAGATGGTGAGCAGATATAACTACTTGTATCCTTAAACTGGAGTGCATTCATAGTGCGTATGCTGGTTCTGCCAACGCCTTTTCCTCCAGGTCCTTTCAGAAAAAGATGAGTAAAGCCGTCTAAAATAGTGGCCAATATAAACAAAGAAAATTAAAACCAGAAACAATTCTCACATCTAAATAAATTAATTTATCTAAAATGAAGCCTTACTAGTTCTTAATTAAAAAAGAAGGAATTGTGTTTCCCTTTGGGGGTTCTTTAGCTGATAAGCAATTATAACATACTTATTTGAAGTGTTAGGGGTACCCTTCATTTTAAACTTCCTGTCTCTTTCCTACTAGTTTTTCTAAAAGCTTCAAAATAATCCTAGAGGCTACAATGGAGATAATTCTCTGTGCAGAATTGTTCCTGTCATGCTATAAAAGGCTGTCATGTTTAAAAAAAATAACAATAACAGTTGTTATATAGCTGAATGAAAGTACTGTCCAGTAGATGGAGACAGTACATAAAGAATACAGGGCCTTACAATTATTTAATTATTTTTATTTTTTTAATAAAAATGCTAGGTTGTTTTGAAAAATCTGGAGAGCATTACATGCAGTAATAATACTGGTTTGGAGGTCCCCTGAGTTTCTCTAACAATCTTTCTCTTTCTAGGATGATAAAAAGAAACGCGATCGAGACCACCCAGACAGCGATGGAGAGCAGGAGCTGAAATGTCAGACCCCTATCAGGTTGGAATTGCCACCAGAGAAATCATTGACAAGTACTTTATCAAAACAGGAAGGTAGGAAAAAATTACATTTTGTTTACCCTTGGTTAATTCCAGTTTTTTGCAATTGACTTATGTTTTGTTTGTTTCTGTAGCAACTGCGTTGACATTTTTTGCCATCCCAGTGTTCTTCCCCATCTTATAGAAATACATGTATATGAATCTATGTCACCATGTACTTCTTTTACAAAAGGGTATCTAGTGTCTGTGTCAGTGCGTGCAGGGTATTAAGGTCAATGAGAAAAGGAGATCCCCTACATATCCTGTTGTTTTTGCAACCATATTTTGTTTTTGTTGTTGTTGTTTATCAGGAATTCTCAAGTTGGATCAGTTGTAAGTTTAGTACCACTTGCTGTCAGTTCTGTTTCACATCCTTTCTCCCCCCTGCTTCTTTTTGGTCTAGAGGTGGAACAGACACCACTTCAGGAAGCTCTGAATCAACTCATGAGACAGCTGCAGAGGTAAATATCCATGCTACAGGCTTTCAGAGCTATGAAATGAATATAACATACATTAAGAGAAGAAACTTATAAAAAGCTGACTGAAAATATCACTAAATATTATGCTGACATGACTATTTTAGAAATCGAAGAACTAGTTTAAGAATAGATACAGTTTCTGCTCAGTTTAGGCTTCATGTAATCATGTCAGTTTTAAGTTTAAAGTAATTTTAGAAAACCCTTGAAAAACAAAAACAAACAAAAAAACACACACACACACAAAAATTTGTTCTAGAAAAGATTCTCAGCAGCTAATCAGCCTAGCCTGACCCCACAGAGAAAATACTAAGCAACTAAATTTGACGTTAATGCTTTTAGAAGCACCCATGAACATCGGTGTACATCAGAGATCACAGAAAGCCTTGGAGACATTTTAATGTAAAAAAGAATGTTAAAATTGTGTGAACTGAAAATGAACAGAATTATAAATACATATGTTCTATCACAGATTTTAGCAACAAGCTTTCCCTTCTGTTAATTTCAGGGTAAGAAAATTAATGAATGACAGGTATACATTCTTACCACATTTGTTCCCTTTATTTTTTGTCAACCTAAGTATAGTATAAAACCACTTCTGGAAAGACCAAAACTTCAAAAGATTTAAAAATAAAAAACATTCTTTTGAGGAATACAGATAGTTATCAGACTGTAGAACTAACTCCTGAAATATGTTTGTAGCACTTTTCTGGTATATGGGTTTGTTGTGGAATCTTTCCAGCCTTCAAGAGTGAAAGACTGTGCTGACACAAGCCATTTCTGGCTTTATGTTTTTGATTCCTTTTCAGCCTAGTCTGTTCCTTTCTATTTAATTCCAAGCTCAATATGTTCTTTATTATAAAGTCAAAACATAAAAATGTCTTTTCATATCTTAACAGAAAGGATCCAAGTTCTTTCTTTTCATTTCCTGTGACTGACTTTATTGCTCCTGGCTATTCCATGATCATTAAAAATCCTATGGATTTTAGTACAATGAAAGAGAAGATCAAGAACAATGGGTACCAGTCCATAGAAGAATTAAAGGTAATTCTGTAAATTTTATTTTGACTAGAGATGGATTATGGTCAGTTTACTTCAGCTCTAGAATTTTATAAGAATATGAAGTTACCAACAAGAACCAATACTTCAGCATGAAGAAATGTTTCTTCTTGACTTTTTTGGGCGAAAGAGGTTTTGCATCAAAACTTTAAAAATTAGAAGCAATGCTTAACATTTAGGAATGTTTTCAGGATGTTATTGGGAGTCTAGTTTTGAGAGGAGTTTCATTTACTTATTTCTGTTTAAATTTTTAATTAAGTACATTTAAATTCATTTAAAAGGTTCTTTGAAGTTCTTTTTCACTAAAGCTCTAGATACATCATTTGCAACAAGGATTTTAATACAGTATGCTGTAAAATTTTAACTGTAATTGCAAAATTATTAATGTTTGCATAGGAGAACTTCAAACTGATGTGTACTAATGCAATGACGTACAACAAACCTGACACCATTTACTACAAAGCTGCAAAAAAACTGCTGCACTCAGGGATGAAGATACTTAGCCAGGTAATAGAAAATTAGAAAACAAACTATTACAAGATAGCCTTCTTACTTTTTGACTCTTCTTTCATTCTGCTTTTCTTGTAGGGATCTCATGAAAATGAATGAAAGCTTGCTTAATATTTGTCAAATGCTTGCATATTAGGATTTCATAGTACTAAAGCATGAGCTTTTAATACAGCTAGCAGATTACTTATTTGCATTTTATATTTGATTTTTCTAAATTGTCTTTATACTTGCTAGTGAAAGAAAGAAAGGATAAAAATTAAATAATTCTCTGCAGGTAAGTTAAGAAAAGATTGATTGAAGTAGGATACTTTAAGATTCAGCTGTGTGTTTTAGGAGAGGATTCAGAGCCTGAAACAAAGTATAGAATTCATGGCTGATCTGCAGAAGACAAGGAAACAGAAAGATAAGATGGAACAGCAACTAACTGGAGAAGATGAAAATGGTTCTGGGAAAGACAAAGGAGAATCTGTGGATGGTGATACCAAAGCATTCAAAACACCCAACAAAGACCACAAAAAGTGAAGTATTGTTTCATTACTGATTAGAGGATACAGCTCTTTAAAGACACTGAAAGATGACAACTATTAGGGACTAGTAGATGTGGGTTTCTCTGGTACAGGATATACACTAAGAGCCCTTCATCTCAAGGGAGCAAAATTTATATAAAGCATTATTGTATGCCAAAAATATATGTAGAATCTTTTATATAGTACCATCATTTTTTGTGGAGGTAACCCTGTACTGGTCATCAACTCCATTCCTTCAGTTGTTTTTTATTTTAGTGTCTCTTTCACATAGATAGCACTGTTTTGAAGAAAAATTTTAAATATCCCAGTACAAAATAACTATTTAGCCATTTGCATGTACCAATTATTTTGTGCATAACACTTGTATTTGAAACTTGTATGTTCTGTAGCCTATGCATTTACACTTTCTAAATTATCTTTTAATATCTAGGAATACTTCTTTTAATGTTCCGAAATACTAGTGAATTCATTTTCACAGATTCAAAAATAGATACTAAAATCCAGAGTATATGAATTAATTTTACCCAAAATATTCTTGTTTGTTGTGGGGGAGTAATGATGTAAAATCTGACAAGCTGCCAAACTAAGACATCTGTATGGCTAAAGTAAACTAAACAAAGGCCTTTACAGTCACTAATTTAAAAAGCATTTGTGGGTATAAGTAGTGTCTGTCACATTTTTTCCTGCTATATTAAAACAGTTTGCATAGTTGACAGAAAAAAAAATATATTCCACTGTATCCTTTCCTAATAGCCAGTTGGTGTCTGTTAAAGCTAGTAATTAAGACACGTCAATTTTATTCACAGAAAAGACAAAGACCTACTTGAAGACAAATTAAGAAACAATAGCTTGGAAAGGGAACAAGAGCAGATTGATCGCATTGTTAGAGAATCTGGAGGAAAGCTAACAAGACGACTTGCAAACAGCCAGGTAAGTCTTGGGGTGTTTGGTATAGTTTGGAGTATGAAGACTCCGTTCACTTTTTCATGGACCAGGCTCACTTAGCATCTTATGTCAGTTGAAACTCAAGGGGTGCTTTTACTACAGTTTACATCATTTTACATGAGTAATCATGTCCAAGATAAGAGGGGGGTGGGGAGAAGGAAGGTTACCCATTGAACACATGCTGGATTTCATCAGCAGAGCAAGTTCAGCTTAAGTTTCTTGAATTTTTAAATAAAGTAACAGAAAAGGTTGAATACTAAGAACTTCAAAAAATATCTCAAATCTGACCTGCAAAAAAATAAAAAAATAAAAAAATAAAAAAAAAATTCCCTCATAGCTCTGAATTCTGAAGCAGTCAGATATCTGAGCAAAGATTGTTAAATACATAGGAGGAGGAACACAGTTTGGTAAAATTGACCTACTTTTCTATCAAGTATGAGTTACTTATTTTCTTAGTCTTTACAGAAATGTTACTATTTCTTGTAACTTGGTAATTCCGAGATCAGTAACAGTTATCTAGCGAGAGCAAAAACAGTAGGAGTATTCACTGTGAATTTGACTGATCTTTCCAAATTGCTTTCTAATTCATATAGTTGGAAGTGTTTCATTAGAGGTTTTTATAAATCTAAGAGCTGTGAATTTCAGCTAGCGTATAAAATAAAATCTTATTTCAGTGTGAATTTGAAAGAAGAAAGCCAGATGGTACAACAACTCTGGGCCTTCTTAATCCAGTTGACCTTAGTGCAGGAGGTAAGTTGGCATAGTTCTGGTAACAAATAGCTTCCACCTACCTGTTCTGTAGCTTTTTTTGCTGGGGTAGATGGGTGAATGGTGCCCAGCAATCAAATGGTTCTTAATAGCCTGATAATTTGAACTTTAAAAAGTTGCAGCTGATCACTGTTAAGAGGAACTGGAGAGAGCCCTCAGTGGCTTCTCCATTTTGCATCACCTATTTGTGGGAGGTGCAAGACACTTCTTTTGTCATAGAGATGGGACTACCAGTCATATGCTAGGGCACATTTAATTTCTGGACTACCCTTAAGTCAGGATCATTTGTAGAGTGAAGTCTGTGACCTGAAGGGTCAAAAACCTTTCAAGAACTGGGAACCACCTGGGACCTCAATCATTTGTAACATCAGTACCATCTGTGTAGTGCCACTAGCTGGAAGGGTGCAGGTGCTTGATTTTTTAACTGCCATCTCATTGCAGATTTGAACTGACAAGGTCTCGAATAGAGTGAAACCATGCTGAAAGTTTGACTTCTCCATTCCCCTAATTTGTGCAGTAGGAAATCTCAGCAAGAATAAATAAATTTACAATCAGATCCTCTTTAACAATATAGCCTTTGTTAGGGAAGGAAGTAAAGTAGTGAAAACATCTAAGTTAAAATCTTCTATCCTTACCTAGTGTTATCGCTTAAACTAGTATTATCGCTTACTTACGTCTGACTTCATGTTCATGACTACACATAGTCTTTAATATGAAACAGTTGGACAAAAACACGCTTAGAGTTGTATCCTGTATAATCTGAAGCCTCTGTCTATGAGTATTAAATGAGTTTGGATGTCTTCCTATGTCAATGAACAATGCCATCATTACTTTTGTATTTTGATTATATCCTACAGAACCGGGTTACTGCCCTGTAAAGCTGGGTATGACAGCAGGGAGACTTCAGTCAGGAGTTAATACATTACAAGGGTTCAAAGAAGATAAAAGAAACAAGGTTACTCCAGGCAAGTGCTGAATTTTTTATTATATTTGTTATTATTTTAATTCTTTTTGTATAAACAAAATATGTTGGTCTCATTACTCATACAGTTTTGAACTTTTTAATGATAAAGCACATCTTTGCATATATTTATCACACAACTAAACAGCACATCACAAATTTACACGTACAAAATGGGAGCTACATTCAATAAAATCTTCATCTATATTGAGAAGAGGAACTATGCCAGTGAGGTACAAAGGTTTTTGCTAAACATGTTTTTTTCTTAAGAACTATGTTCTAGAAATTTCTTGGGGGGGGATTGTTTTACAACTGCTTCTCACTTTTATCTGATATGTGCATACCAGAGGTGATAATCAGTGCTGTTGTTATTCATTAGTGACGTACTTGAATTATGGACCTTATAGTTCCTATGCTCCGACATATGATTCTACATTTGCCAACATCAGCAAAGAAGATTCAGACTTAATCTATTCAACGTATGGGGAAGACTCTAATCAAGGATCTTTCAGGTAATCAAACAGCTAGGATGTATATTACAGTTTTCATCTATAGAAGCAGTTTTGTGCAAATCTCTGCATGGACTGCATCTTTGCTGCTGGAATGACGTTGCTACTGTCTCACAGCCTACTGTTTTTTTGTTAGTTTTAAGAAGCAAAAATTTAGTAAGAGAATTTGTATGTGATGTAAAATTAGCCCGGGCTGAAGGATTTTTATGGTACCAATACATAAGAACATAGAGCCTAGCACTTAATTATTATTAATTCGTAACTATTTCTGAAGGACTCATATTAAAAACCAGGAAAATTATTGAGGAAAAAATGTTCAGACAAACTGAATTTTTTTTAATGTTAATGAATTTTATTACTGCCTTGAGAAAAAGTCAGCTTTGTTAATGACAAATAGTGACCACATTACTGTGGTTACAGTGGGAGATCTGAGTCCAAATGAGGTGATTCCTAATTTCATTCTTAAATAACATGTATATTACTTGATTTTCCTACTATTTGCTACAGCAAAAATAATTAATTCCCATTGCTTCTATTATTCCTGCTTGTAAAAATGTCAGAATGTAAATCCTTTTGTTTTATGAGAACTCAGGAATAGAAGATATTCATATTTATATTCATATGAATATAAATTCATATGAAATATAGGAATACTTAAGTACAGCGCAAATGTTAAGTGGCTGTGCAAGTTTGCTGTCAGTTTCATGCAGCTGCCTGAAGCAGTATACTTTTCATCCTTTTTCAGGTTTTATAAGTAATCTGAATGTGTTCCTAGGCTGCAAAAGCCATAGATTTTAAACAAAAGCAAGCTATTTAGATTAAATTCTATGCTGTTTTTTGTGTTTTCCATTCTGTAGATATTAGTCTGCCTTTACCTAACAAAACTTTTTACTGTTGAATGTTAGATACAGAAGTGGTTACCTTAACTATCTTTTAACCTTCTAGCATTCATGAATTTTTGATGAAATCACAAGATTATCCTTTCCTAATGGCTGATAGTTTGCTTGATGTTCTAACTAAAGGAGGACACTCTAGATCTCTCAGAGAACTTGAAGCGGTAAGAGTGAGTTTGTGGACTTTCTAGTCTTTATTTTTGCACATAAGCCATAAAGCTAGAGAAAGATGATACTGATCCTATTGACAGGCCCCCTTTTAAGCGGTAAAATTTGGAAGTGGAGATACCTTTGTCTCCAGTGGATGGGTCTTCTGGGAAGAGATTATGCTGGTTTGTTAATTAATGAACTGTGAAAAATTACAAAATATCGTAGGTTACCCAGAGTCCCATGGCCTTTTTTTGTCTATTCTACCACTAGCACTTAGAAAGAAAAGAGCAATATGGGGTTTAGAGACAAGGCAAACTCAGTTTTTTGTTTATTAGTTTCCATGAAAAGTTTAGCATGCCCCTAGCAGCCACTGTTTATGTCAGAATTAGTACCTAGTTTTTTTTATTAGTTAACACATATTTGAGTTTAAAAGCACTGCACTATGGAAAACCACTAAACAGGTAGTCCTCAAATGCTCCTGAGACTTCAGTACCCATATACATGTATGCCAAACATGACTGGTATCAGAGGAGCTGATGAGGTGAACAGCATGAGACTAAAACTTCATTCACAATCCTTGAATTAGTTGAGTATCTCCAGAGGGCAGTTGCTGCTAACTAAAAGTGTTCATTTGACCTACTTTCACATGAATGGAAACTTGAAATACAGATCATAGCTTCTTAGTAATGGTTCGTATATCAGCTAAACTAATACTGGAAATAGTTCATAGAGCAAAGATCAGCCCCTGGCCTCCAGTTCAGACCTCTGCTTAGCATTACTCTTTTCTAGTACCCAATAGTGACCCTGACTTACAGGGTTCAGTTGCTACTGGTGCAAAATATTAAGAAATAGTTATGTATTGAAGCAGTATATTTCAGCCTCTAATCATCATGCTTCCTTTTCTCCCTCCTCCCCAGTAGATAATCTTTGAGGTGATGTCACTGGGGAAGAACACATGGATGTTTGCAGAGAGTAATAAAATGCATGCTATAAAAATGTATTTTTAGCAAACATTGGTATCTGAAAATGCTTTCTAAAAATAGTTGCTTTGTAACTTGGTTTTACAAAGAAAGCTTGCATCAGTTACCTCAGTTTAAAATACCATATTGTAAGGTGTTACTTTGACCTTAAGGAAAAGATAAGTAAGCTTTAATGCCTGCTTTAAAGAATTCTTTGTGTATTCAGCCCCTGGAGGAAACTGAAGGCACACATGAAAGAAGTGATGCAATAAAAGAAGTAAAGGTAAGATTATTCGTTTAGCTACTGTAAGCAACACGTGTAGCTTGTCAGTTATAAAACTGCCAACAATTGTAAAGCCTATGAAGCGACATCGAAAATTTGATTGTAAATATACACAATGTAAATCTTGACAACTGCATGCTATTTTGTAGGCATTTGCAGAATCTCCAAAATCTTCAAAAAGTTAATTCTTAATTTAGACTATATGTCAATAGAAGTGCAAGAAAATGCTTATAGGCTTTTGTCTGCAATTATCATACAATCCACTGGCACTTCTGGCTGACAGCTGTAGTTATTCTAATTACTTTTAACATGAACTTGTAATAAGTATGAAATACCATACCCCACAAGACTTAGCAATCTTTGAGTCATATTCTCAACTATCTTGTGTCCCTGTAGGCATACAAAATATCACTAAAATCATTTCATCTGACAAACTTTGTTCAGTTAAAGAAAGTATAGTAGTAGTTCTACTGAAAGGCTGCTCTCCTGAAGCTTTAACCTGCTGCCAGTTCCTGGGTTGTTTCTGACTTTCAGTCTCAGATTGTACATAAGTTCTGTTCTAGGTGAGATACCAATGTTTGAGTATGAAATAGTCAGCTGAGCAATTAAAGATCAGTAAAAATTTCATAGGGTGTCTTTACTTCTTTCCTGCTGTAAGTTGACTTCTTTTTTGTAGAGCTGATTAATTTTAACTAATTTGATATTCTGATTTCCCCAGAACAACTTTGTTGTTTCAGACTGATCTAAATATTATATAAATTATTTCTTGCTGCTTTTTTAGATTATGGAAATTGACATTGCAACAAGGTTGGACTCTGCTAATAATGACAGACTCACAGCACTAAAAGCTGTTACAAACTTCGGCATGCCTGTAGAAGAGTTTGATTCTGAGGGTAAGTTATCTTGGTACTAATAATTCTGATGTGTCTGTAACCTTTAATGAAAGGTAATTAATGTTCTTAGTCTCCTTGCATATTCAATCTTACGTATTTTACATCATAATGGAAGTAAACACACTCTCTTACTAACAGGACTTTTCTTCATTAAACAGAGGCTGAAATTTTCCAGAGGAAACTTGATGAAACAACAAAGCTTCTGAGAGAACTTCAGGATGCGCAAAATGAACGACTAAGTACAAAACCACCCCCGAACATGATTTGTCTTCTGGGTCCATCTTACAGAGAGATGCACTTAGGTAAATATACTTTTTCTGCTCATTTTTGGGGAATTGATCAAGTCTCACTGTTTTATAAAGGCAGAACTTGAACAGTGGGGGATTCTCTGCCCTGTTGTGTATAGTAGATTCATTTGTTGTACGGAAAGACAGATGCAAGTTTTAAACAGTAATGGCAAATATTTTTTTCTTTACTAAGTGAAATTCCCTAAAATTGAGAATTTTCTCAATGCCCCAGGGCAGATAGCCAAGCACCTCTAACTTCATGATCTTTCCAGTGTCTTTGAACAGGAGTAATTTAAATGTTACCGATTTTTTACTGTAAGGATAGTTTTCTTCTAGGCTAGTTTATTTTATTATAACCAATTAATAGCAATCACTTACTCTTCAATTATTCGAGCAAAGCCCCTTGTTCCACAGCTCAGTTCCAGCAGCCTTCTCTGACAGGACTGTGTGAAGAGGGTATTTGTTCTAGGAGTAAAACTAAATTGTGCAATATCCACTACAGTGTATGTGGCCTAAAATAGCTAGCTCACTGACAAAAGATAAAATCCCCATTATTGCAGAAATATGACCAATGTTGGTCCAGTTCTCTGTCAGTGATTTTATATGCATGCTTGTACATGTAGCCTATGAGTACATCTACTACTATTTTTTATGTAGCGGAGAGAGTAACCAATAATCTGAAAGAACTGGCACAACAAGTGACTCCAGGTGACATTGTTAGTACATATGGAATCCGGAAAGCAATGGGAATTTCGATTCCTTTACCTGATACAGAAGACAGCGGGGTAGATTTAACAGATGGTGAGTATACAGAACTGTTTTGTAGCATCTGTTCAACTAAAACAAAGCCACATCTGCAAACCATTAGAATGGCTTGTGGTAGAACTTGGCAGTAACTTAGTTCCAGTTTTCAGTTATTCTCTACTTTTTAAAATTCTGTCTTTAATGGAAAGTTGTTGTGCTTGGTCTCAGTTCAAAATTAATCTTTGGAATACATGGAACTTTGTTTCAACTACTCAAAGTGGTTATTTTATCATTCATCTTATAGCACTGCCAAATTGTAAAGCTTGGCAAACCATTAAATTCTAGTTTTTCCATTTAGAGTGAAGTTACAAGAAAAGAGTTAAAATTCCTCACTTGCTTAAATGAGGACATCGTGCTTCCTTCTTCCCCAAGCTTTTGGCTGTGCACTCCTTTTGCTTAATTTGGCCAGCCGTAGTGCTTTTTAGTTGACAGCATCAACTCATTTATCCAGCACGAAGTAACTACTGTTTTTGCTGGACTGAGGAGTTTGTTCAGTGAAAAACTTAAGTGCCAGAACCAGATCTCCCCCTTGTGGCAGCGGCTTATTAAGTCATGTAAACTGTGAAAGCATTCCTAGAATTTGTGTTTCCTCAATTTTTAAGACAGGCAAGAATTTAGTTTCAAGAAAGGCAATTCACACAACAAATTTGCACAATATGTGGCTTATAAAAGGTTTCAGGTCTCATGTGATTTAATGAGAAGAACAGGACTGCTTCAGTAACTTCTTTTCAAGGAGACTAAGAAATCTCAATTTGACAATTATTGAGCAATTTCTTTTTCGTAGTGTACTACAAGCCAGACTATGTAACAAACAAATTCTTGAGCTGTTACAGAGCACACAGTTAACTCAGGACTGTCTGTACAAATAACAAATTACTTCAGAAGTATTATATTGTATATGCACTTATTTCATTGACAAGTTCTAAATATACATATTGACCTGGTCTGTTGTACTCTTCCAGAGTTTCAAGAACCTAAAAAGACTGTCACCATCACTGAAAATGAATGTGGGCCAGTTAAAGTCTGAAGCTTCAGTTAAGTTTACAGGTGTTTGTTTGATTCTTTTTAAGAACCAGATAAACATTCTTCAGGTGCATTCACAGAGCATGTGTATATTGTGTGTTAAAGAAACTACTTTTGTTTATTAAATTTTGGAACTGAAATTTGAATTGTTTGAGTTTCTCCTGCTACTTAAAAGCATTTGATTATTTTTCTGTCATTTATTATTTTAAAAGACTTCAGCATTTAAGTTTTCCTTCCATTATTATATACCTGGAAAAGTCAAAGAATAAGTGAAAATGGGGTTCTGTATGGTGAAAGGACTCAACCACATGTTTCCAAAAGCACTGCTTTAGCTGTAGTTAAACTTGGTTGGGGCAAAAACTATTAGTATCTGAACACACAAGTTTCCCTTTTTAAAATAACCATGCAACTCTTATGATCACGAGGAACAGGAAAAAAAACAACACTGAATGAAACTGATGTAACCTGATAAATTAACAAAAGATCACCTTTGTAAGACTTTCAGCATAGATTAATTTCCTCATAGATAAGTAGCAACATCCATTCACAGTATTCTAAAAGTCGAAAGCTTTGATATACATCATGACAACAATAAGGTGAGACTTAACAAACTCATTAGCTGCCAAAGTAAAAAATCCACATTAATGTAGCAGTATTAACTCGGGTTGAGATGTGCATGTAGAAAACTTGAAGGTATTACTAAACACCATCTGAATAATTATTTTAAGCTTGTTTTCAGAAAGAAGGGCATATTGACTAAACGTCAATTAAAAACATGATTCCCTTGTCACAAAAATTGCTTATAGTGTTAGTCTGTTTTGTCTGCATTCAGGCAGAGAGGAATTGAAGCATGGTGGCAGTATTACACAGAGCAAGAGTCCTGAACAAGAATTATTCCTATGGTGTAGTCGATTACTTTCATACACTTGTCTGGTGCTATACCGTTCTACCACAGACATCATTATCTATTTTTAAATATTGCTTCTTTTTACTGCATAATATTTATTTAAGGTTCCAGTGTTACTTTGGAGTGTTAACAGCAATGACATGCAGTAGTTCATCTCAATCTAATGATTTATAATATTTGTAGTGGCATGGAACTGAAATGAAGAGGTAACATAAAGACAAAACAGAATAATGAATTCCACTCTTCATTCCTAGTCTTATGGCCAACATCACCTTTATACTTCCTTTCTTCCTCCTCCTCTCTAAAAAGGAGCTGCAGAGGTATTTAATTCCATTTTAAAATTTTCAGTTCTTAAAACTCATTCCAAAAAGTTTGAACTGTCAGCCTGAATACTTCTCCAGTAGTTTCTGTTATCAAATCATCGCAGAATAGGTTTTTGTTTTCTTTAAATAAAATATTAACTGTTGTGCTTTTTTCCCCACAGTAGTGGCTAATTGTAGCTAATTACTTTGAAATACTTCAGGGAATGAGTTTTTCAATTAATATTTAACTCATTTTCTTGGTACAAGAGACGGCAAGATACAACACATTATTGGCTCAGTCCATAGCATCTTATTTCCCATCATTTATCTTTCATATTGTGCAGTAGAAGGCCAGATGACAGAAAACAGAGCATGGAAATTTTTCTTTAGCTGTTGAATGTAAGTATATCACACTATGTATTTTCTACTTAAATAAATTCTCAAAAATATGAGTATCAAATTTACTTAGTAAGTAAAAACAATCTCATTAACTCTATAGAGATATATCTTATGTATCATGCCTCCTGTTTATGGGGAAACTTCATCAAAATAATTACAAAAAAACAAACAAGTTCCAGGAAGTTCTTTATTTAATGGTAAAAAGAAAAGTTTGTTCTTTAAAATAGATTCCTATTTCAAAACACATTATTAGCTCTTCAAATTAGATACAATGCCATTTTTACAGTTCAAAAAACCACAGTAATGCTGTAAAGATTTTCAAACAAGATTACTTCTTCAATCTTAAGTTTCACAGTTCTCAAGAAATGACTGCTAAAAACAATTACTTAAAGACAGTTGCCATGTAAAGTGAACTTATTCTCTGGTTGAATATAACTTTCTTTGTATACACTTCCAGTTCTGCTAAGTTAATGTCATTCTCAGCTATAACCCCTTTTTCTTTACATGTGGTTTCCAACTTTCTCCATTATGTAAGCTAAAATTGAGCAGTGTAAGTACGCAATGTCCTTTTAAAACCACGACAAGAAAACAAACAAACTACTAATTCCAGTTCAAAAGCTACAGCTTTTTATACCACTTCTGTAAATGAGGTTAAGTTTAAGTTATGCCCAAGCAAGTTACTAGCCTGATAGGCAATATAATGTAAACAAAAGCATTTCAAAATGCTGTTACAGACAGCCAATTTTTCATAGATAACTTACACCTACGTTCTACTAGTTCTGTGAACAGAAACACTTCAGAGCCAGCTCTATCTATAGGCATAATGCACTTTCCAAAATATATTAGAGGCAAATCATGACTTTACGTAACATATGACATCAAAGACTGCTGAAAGGAGCCTTTGACACATGCATGGTCCTTGTAAAACAATAAATATCTCAAGATAAATGCTTGCTGAGCATCTGTTACTACAAATGCACAACATACAAGAGTAGCAAAAGCTGTTTGAAAGTTTATTCAATTGCAACACTGATCTGATACTGACAAGATGCCAAGTCTGAAACTTCCTTCTTCAGCTGAGTCCATACATGACCCAGAAAACCTCAAACCAAGGTTTTCTAACATGCTATTTCCTGTCGGAGGCTTACTACAGACAGTTTTGACCTACCAAATTGAAAAAGGCTGTAAGCACAAGTTTTAATCCACAGTTGGACAATATCTAGATTTGTTTCTGTCTTGAAACATAGTCACTTCATCTTCTAAAGAAATTACACAGTAATTAGAAAGTGGCAGTAATGCATATGACTGCTTGTTAAAAACTTTTCCAGTATAGCTTAGTAGTAAACCCAAAGATTAGTAAGTGCTGCTTTGTTTGTAGAAGTGTAAGGATTAACAAAGCAGATGTACAACTTACTAATCACTGTGCTGTTTAGTCATACTCCGTGTGGTATGAAGGGATAAAGGGAGAATCCATCCTTAGTTAATGCATACATTTAGGCAGGAGATATTATTATAAAATACTGTCATTCCACCAACAGAAAAGAGATTGATTACAAGAAGTAGAAAAATGCTAATTTACAAACTAAGAGCAAGCCGATTTCCATGATCATCTTACCAATGCACCAAGCATACTTTCATGTACGAAAATGTTAAGAACATGATCAAAATGTTAAGAGCATGAAAATTTAAGAACATTTTTCCACACTTCCTTTTGTAATTTTAAAAACCAAACTGTTTCATAAGCTGCATTGCATTTCAAAGGAATTCAAACCAGCAAGTAGCTAGTCAAATTGGAGAAACAAAAATAGGAAAAAAAAAAAAAAAAAAGGAAGAAAAAAAGAAAGCCCATCTCAGTTGCAGTTCTGTTTGTACAGTATTAGAAACAGTAACAGTTACTATTTTATTAGTTCTGTTTTTCAGTTTCCAAACTGTTCAAAAATGTCCTCAAGGATACAGTCAGTATGCAGAATTCCAGCTGGATGTCAGTGATACAAGCCGTTATCTGAGCCCGTCTAACCAAGCATTCAGCATAAATGCAAAATGCAGGTGCCCAGTGCTCCTCAAGATTATTATTGTTGTTTTGGGTTCTTTTGAAATTTCAAGCCAGAATTTTTAAAGAACATTCTCCTATGTGACTACGAAATCTGCATGCAGATGCTAAATACAGAAGCACAGAAATACAAAGGATGATATGTATTAGAATGTAAACACTCAACTAGTTTAAAGATTTCTGAACAGCTGCTGGTCAGAAAAAACATTTATACTACTGTAGAAGATAAGATAATGAAGAAGGGATCCAAACTGCGCAATTAATTCCCTCCACAACCAAAGGAGCTCAGCACAATTATCATATGATATATTGGAGTTTACTTGCATTTCTCTTTCTGTTATTCAACTGTCTTCTGCCATGAAGTTTGTTTAGCCTTAAAAGCAGGGTATGCGGTGCCCAGAGTATCATCTCAGTATGTCTGTGACAAATGCAATACTGTGTGCAGGTGTGACAAAGAATGAAGCAGTGGAATGTTTTAAGGTGGTAAAGAGTTCTACAGTGCATCCACACAGGTGGTTACTGGAGCTGTTAGACACTCACAGTGCAGGGAAGGACAGGAACTAACCGAAAATGCTTCATGCAAATTCCAGGTAAATTCTCAAATAACTTCGGGAAAATGTAGTCTTTTTCAAACTGGTGGTTCCATGTCTTCTACAAACTTCTCAGAACTTCTTTCAAAAAACAACAACAAACATAACAACATTCTCCGATCTTTTGAAGTAGAAGACGTATGAAAGTATATATAGTTTTGAATAATCTCCTTTACATAAGGAGGGAAATTTTAAGTCTTCACAGAAGGGAGGCAGTTCTAAGTCTACTTTGATTAACTTTGTCATAGCCTCAGTTCAGTCCAATACCTTGGAATTTGGCCGTCTCAGTGCAAACAAAGTAGGTCCTCAGTTCTCCCTTGCCTTTGACATTAATGAGTCCCCTACATTCACATGAATATCCCAGCTCCTGTAGTATTCTACTTGTTTCTTCTGTGACCTTTGTGTGAAAAGAATTAGAAAACTCCTGTGAAATTCTACTTATTATTCAAATAAATAAATAAACAATTAGAAATAATTTCTTAGACATTCCAAGGCTCACGTTTACCTGGATTTTCCCAAGTTCCCCTGTACTCTCCATTCTGCTAGCAACGTTAACAGTGTTGCCCCAAATATCATACTGTGGTTTCCGAGCACCAATTACACCAGCAATCACAGGGCCATGATTTATCCCTGTATAAATAAAAGCAGGAGTCATTACTAAAGTAGGTAGTTATATGTTACCTACCTTCATTATTAGCTATAAATTGTGACCTTCAGGGAAATAAATTTAAAAAAAAAAAAAAAAAAAAAAAAAAACACTAACCCTGCTACACTTTTCTGGCAGTATTATCACTGTTCTATAAAAATAGTACTGAATTTCATGAGATGGGAGGTCACTCATTCATTATATAATGGAAGTCCAAAATGAGCTAGGGCAGAGTTTATGCCAAAGCAAAACGTTTCTACTTTAAATATATAGAAATATTTATTTCTATAATGACAATACTGTCTTTAGCTGACAGTTAATAATTACAGACTACCTCCCTCTTCACCCATACCTGTAATTTTCTCCAAACTCATCCAGCTGCTGTCTTCCTATTGCTCCTTTCAGTGATTAGAAAAGCCCATCCCTGACATTCCTATAAGTTTGGCATATTTAAAAAGTGAGACAAGACAACACTACCTTCAGCTATTCATCATCCAATAATAATAAAATTACTGTATTCAGTTTTAAGCAGGGCTCCACAGAACTCCATTTACTTAAGTCATCCTGCCTCATTGTTAATTTCCAAGGAGCTGCAGAGTTCATGTTCTTCACAAACTGAACTTACCAATACGTAAGCGGAAATTGTTAAAGGAATGTCGGTTGATTCCATCCAGTTTACTCATCAGGGCAATTCCATATTCCACCATAATCCCAATGTGTGCATGCTGTCTCTCCTTATCCTACCATTTACAACGTGTTAATGATCAAATAACAACACAGATGATCATATTAGACTGGTTTATATTCAAAACCAGTACTGTTAACGAATAAAGTATATAAGGATGAGGCTACACAATGAAATTGCACAGTTCAACAAATATTTAAAATGGATTAAATTCAACTGGCATGGCTAGTCATAATGAATTTATGTCTCTCCTACTGAATTCACAGAATTGCACAGAATCACAGAATGGCCGAGGTTGGAAGGTACCTCTGGAGATCATCTGGTCCAACCCCCCAGCCAAGCAGGGTCATGCAGTGTGCATTGCACAGGATGGCATCCAGGCAGGTTTTGACTATCTCCAAAGACAGAGACTCCACCATCACTCTGGGCAACCTGTTCCAGTGCTCTGTCACCCTTACAGTAAAGGAGTAAAGGTTTCTCATATTCAGCCAGAATTTCCTGTGTTTTGGTTTGTGTCCACTGCCTCTTGTCTTGTCGCCAGGCACCACTGAAAAGAATCCGGCCCCATCCTCTAGACACCCTCCCAGTATTTTATAATTCCATATTTAGAGTTCCATATTTAATGTATATGCTATGTAACATATAGGAAGAGCACCTGCATGCATCCTAATGTCACATACAATCCTGCTAGCCTGAGTACAGAAACTGGTCTTAATTTTTTTGGGTTACAGAATGTTTCAGATTCAGATCTAATGAGATATTTGAGGCTTCTCTTTTTGTGCCAGTTCTCAGCTATCTAAAGCTTCCTGTCAAATTATAAGATGGCTTTTTCTCTGGCAGCCATTCTTCCTTATCTCCAGAGCTATTCTGTTATGCATCTAGAAATGCTAAGCTACTGTAATCAGAGATAAAAGATGTAAGAAGTATGCAGTCTTGACTCTTGCTTAGAAACTGTGAATTCAATGAGACAAAACAGTTTTGTGATCATCCACATTTCAGAAAGTTATCTTGGTGATTTACTTCCTTTTTTCCATCACACTTCATTCTGCTACTTTGAAACATACATGCACACACACAGCTTCACGAAACACATACAGCACTGACGGTAGATTTCAGAAAAAAAAAAAAAAACAAAACACATACCTGGTTGTTCTCTTGGCCTGGTGTAACACTGAGGCCAGCTGCTGCCATATAAGTGCTTCCAATGGTTTTTATTTTTTCAACACCACTAAATTTAGGTTTTAGCAAGAGCTGTTTGAAGGTAAGGAAAATAGAGACAGAGACTTTAATAGAATATTTCTGTGTGTGATTTAACCGGAAATCCTATGCTGCCTGCAATAAACACTGGACATCTGTAGGAACACTATCAATCACATGAATGTTAGATAAGAAAGCACAAAGTATTCATTTAATCTTTTTGCTCTAATAGCTCGTAAGAGAAATGAAGCAACTACTGAAATTCACAACTTTGAAGCCATACTACTAACGAATTAGATGATCCCATCAGATTGAATATATTTTATTTCGAAGATTTCAAGGCTGAACTCAAAATATTAGTTAAGCATAAAAGCCTTTTTTTTTTTTTTTTTTCTCTTTCCACGGCTAACAGATCTATTGAAACATTTTGCAGCAAAACCATAATCCGGTCCATTTTAGCCAGAAGCTTAATTACCTCATCAAAATCAGCAATGATTTCATTTAACAGCCGCAAGCATTCCAGACCCTCTTTATTGACATCACATTCAGTATAGAACACCTTAAAATCTGGCACTGATGCAAACATGACACAGACACAGTCATAAGATTGATGGTACCAGTCCTACAGGAAAACAAACAGTATAGTTAGATATTGTCTGCAGCTGACTTACACCACAGGCACTCAAAATTATGATTATTGTTTGCAAACAGTAATCAAATCACAATTTTCTTTGGAAGCCAGCTACAGATCTTTACAGTTGGTTTGTCCAATTTTATCAGAAACATTAACAAAGTTGATGTGCCTAAGGAAAAACTGCTGAGATATCTACATATCTCAAAGATTCTTATCTGTTCTGGACAGTGCCTGTTTTCTCCCACTTACCATAGCTTTGAAATCAGCAAAATATTTATTCTGATAACATGCTGGCAGAATCAAAAATGTCTTTTAAAAATCACTATCAATGAACTTTTCTCACAGGGTTGTTACCACAGAGATACTATCTGTTGGTCAACTAACTTCTTTAGAAAGAAGGTCTATCTTCTCCAGTGAATTATGGTCTTTTGAATGCAGTAAATCATTAAATATTTGCCAAATTCACTCTGCCCCAAAGCTGAACAATCAGTTCTGAAAAACAAATTTCAGAAACTGACACCAGAAGTTTGTGCTTTCTGAGCCTGTCTAGATAGCAGATTAGGTTTACAAAGTTCTTGGGATACAAACAAGATGCAAAATATTGCAGTGTTCTGTGTGCTTGTTGGCCCGATGTTCTGTGTCACACTGGTCCAATTTACTGTCATTCATATGTTAGAGACTAAACATACCTCATTTCGTTTTTCCCCAATGAAATATGCAGCGACATGTGCTGGAAGTACATTTTCCAGCAAAAGCCTGTTAACATTCTCCATCGTTTCAAACTGTTCATGTTCTTTTTTAAACTTATTCTTCCACAGACAATCCAGTCGACAGTAATAATCAATCTGCAAATGAATCCAATACCCTAACTTAAATCCATATAACATCTCACTTAAATATATAATGAGTTAAATTATTTCAAAAGCATAGTAGCCGTAAGATTTCTTCCAGACATTTTGAACTTAAACAGTTATGAACTGTGTGCCTCAAAAACGGAAATCAGAAAAATATGAAGCAGTCACTACAAATGAATGCCATTAAGGTAGCATCAGATGTATGTACAACAACGGTATTTTAATAAAACAATAACAACAACAATAATAATCACAGTAATAATACAGTGATGGTTTTGAATTGAATTACTACATTTAGGATAAATAATCACAATGGATTCAAATTGCAGGAATTTCTAAAAAGTTCTGACTTCTGTAATATACATACTATTGAAAAAATAAAAACGTTCCTGCCCTTTCACAGTAAATTTTTTTGGCATTATCTACAGTCCACAAGTACAAGAGAAAAAAAGATAAAACTATATACATTAATTTAGCGCACAATTTCAATAAATGACACGTTTGCATTGTATTTAAATCAACTTGCTGCAAGTAAGAGAATTAACCTATTGCTTTTTATATACATACCTGTTTTGCAAGTAATATTAGGGTTACATAAAACAGAACCAGATATATATTAACCATTATCCTCGGCTCTTCAATGAAAAGCCTGAAAACAAGAAAACAATACAAAATCATCTGTATCCTTTAAGAAAATCCACACGACTAAGGGTTGGTTTGAGAGTGGGATGGGGAGCAGAAAGCATAGCAGAAGAGGATGTCTTTGTGCACATATATATTACCAATTCATTCGTGCCAATAGCTGCCTGGTTATCTGATTACCCTGATAGTGAAGAAAGATAATCATTCAGTTCAGTACATGAACTGTGTCTGACACAATGACAAAATGGTGCTGAAACCCTGTTAAGTAGCTATTGTAATGAGATGTTCCCTCCCCACACTGTCCTACGAAAAAACAAAACAAAACAAAACAAAAACAAACAAACAAACAAAAAAAAAAACATAGTAAACAGAACCTTGAAATAGGAAAACAAACTTTCTTATTGTAGTGGGTTTACATGGCAAGGTTTTGGTAGCAGAGGGCCATAAGGGTGGCTTCTGTGAGAAGGATCTAGAAGTTGCCCCATGTTTGGTAAGGGCCCCACTGTTGACCAGAGCCGAGCCAATAGGCGATGTTGTTTTGTGCCTCTGTGAGAGCATATTTAAGACAGGGAAAAAAAACGCTGCGCCACACAGCAGCTGGGAGAGTGAGAGGAGTGAGGAACAGCCTTGCAGGGACCAAGGTCAGTGAAGGAGGAGGGGGAGAGGTGCTCCAGGTTTCGGAGCAGAAGTCCCCTGGGCCCTGTGGTGAGGACCACGGTAAAGCAGGCTGTCCCCCTGCAGCCCATAGAGTACCACAGTGGAGCAGGGTTCCACACTGCAGCCCATGGAGGAGACCACGGTGGAGCAGGTGGCCCTGCACCGACGGAGGCTGCCGCCTGTGGAAGACCCCTGCCGGAGCAGATTCTGGGCCGGACCTGTAGCCCGTGGAGAGGAGACCATGCAGGAGCAGGTGACCTGGCAGGAGCTGCTGCCCGTGGGGGAGCCAGGTTGGAGCAGTTTGCTCCTGAGAGATGGACCTCATGGTACGGACCTATATCTGGAGCAGTTCCTGAAGAGCTTCTGCCTGTGGGAAGCCCACACCAGATCAGTTCAGCAAGGACGGCATCCCATGGATGGGACCCCACAGCACAGGGGATGAGAGTGACTGAGAAGGAGCGCTACAGACTGACCATAACCCCCACTCCCCTGTTCCCCTGCGCCACTCGGGGGGAGGAGGTGGAAGAGGGTGGATGGGGGGGAAGGTGCTTTTGATTTCTTTCCTTTGTTTCTCACTTCTCTAGCTTGTTAGTAATAAGCAATAAATCTTACTGTCTCCCTATGCCGAGCCTGTTTTGCCCATCACAATAATTACTGCGTGATCTCCTTGTCCTTATCTCAACCTTTGAGCCCTTTTCATCATATTTTCTCCCCATTCCTCTTTGAGGAGGGGGAGTGAGAGGGCAGTTGTGGTGGAGCTCAGCTGCCCACTCGAGCGGAACCACCACACTTGTTTGTGGAAGGGAAGCTGATAATAAATAAAAACCTGAATTTCTAAAGCAAATGTAACCATTAAATCACACCTGTACAGAATTCCACAGAAATCTGAGAGATCATTCACATTTCATAGTAAAATCAGTCTCTTAACCCATTATTCGTTTTCACTAATGTATCAAAGTAAATTCTTGTGATATGAACAATCTGGGATTTCAAGGCAAAATTAAGAGCTCATTTAGGCTTTTTTAAGCACTGAGAACTCACAGCTAGCCTCTGCAAAATAAAATAATCCTAATCTTCAACTATGAGAATATGCTAAGAATATAGGAAACAGACTTGCAAATGAAGAATAAAAGCTTTCCACATGTGATTTTAGTATTATTGTAGTTTCTTCAATTAGATCAGATAAGTTGCTGTTACTGTTCAAATTATCATGTAAGCAAATGAAGAGTTCACTATCCTGTTGGGCACATCCGGCAAACGCAGCTTAGGAATCAGATTTATCAAGGCTTCACTTCGCATCTTACAAGAAAATCTACCCTACTACAAGACTAATATTCTACCCCTTCTTTCCCTCCAGTCTTTAACGCAAGCTAATTTTCCAGATATCTTAAAAGCCACATGGTAGAATTGTTCAGGGAAACAAACAAACAAACAAACCCCACACCTCCACTCTCTTTCCTTTACAAGTGAATAAACAAGTACAAATGGTGATACGGTCTAATGAGATTTCTGAGTCATTAACTTTACAAAAAGGTTTATAATGTCTGATTCATGCCATTATGGTATTTCAATATTCTAGAATGCATACAAAGATCCAACACCTTAAATAGAATATTATTGTTCATAAGAAACTTTATACTGCACCTGGTACGGTTGACGGATAGACTCAAGTTCCAAGGCTCTGGAAGGGTATTGAAAATGAAGAGGTATACAGTCACAGCAATAGACAGGAGGAGAACCTTGAGTTCGAAGCTCATTTGAAGAAATACCGAGCAAGCAATGAACCCCAAAATGCAGCAATATGCATAATACTGTAAAAGAAGATTTTAAATGCAGTTGTGTTATTCACACTTTATGCACGTGCAACATTCAAGCCATAGCAAATGCTTTAAGTTCATGACCATCATAAAAAGAAATTATAACCACTTAATCCTTTATTTTTAACTGTACTAAATGCAGAATTTAACGCTTTTTATAGCTACTAGTTTTTAATTTGTTAAAGATGAACATTTAAACAAGAAGAATTACATTAATATGAGTGGTATGAGTGTTGAGAATTTATTTTCTGAAGACTAGTAATTTAAGCAATTACTTATTTCAAGGTCAGGACTAACTTACTTTATATTCCAGTGAACTGGCTCTGAAGCACAAACTCCTGAATTCTGGTCCTCTTTTTAATAGTGCTCCCTTTGTAACCTTAAGCTGATAGCATATTCCCATCTCCCCAGCTTGTAACATGTAAGGCTGTGAGCAGCTCTCCAACCTTAGGCACAACTTCTGCATGAGAACTTTGATGCATTATCAAGCTAGAGCCATTATCCAATGGAAGGCATGAAAAATTTCATAAGGAAATCACAGTGCAAGCCTGGCTTCCACATTCAGCGAGCAGCTGGGAACTTTCAGAACATCAGTTGCTACAGAATTCATTGCAGAGACAGGATTGCTCTCCGCTGCCACAGGTACAGATGTGGTTTACTTCAGTCTACAGACAATTCAGAAATTACCTCTGCTTCTGTTCCTCAAGAGTTTATTTATCTTTATGCACATAGGATCACATTATAGCAGCTTTTCACCCATAACAGCACTGACAGACCTACCACATATCTGGGAGATTTTTAGACTAAGCAAAAATTTCTGATGAAGAAAATGAAGCTAGAAAAATTTTTTGGACAACTCAGAATCAGACCACCTATAGCAATGCATTGTACCAACTTTGTCATCCTAATGGCTTTGAGTATAACTTTCAAAAGATAACAAGCACACAGTTTCAACCCCACAGCCAACCCTCTGAGAGCACAAGTCTGTTTGCCATTTAAGCCTTTTCATTCTGCCACAGTACTTTACTGGGATAACTGCAAATTCAGTTCTCATTTCACAAACAATCACCACCCTGTTCTGCTGCTTTTCCTCAAAGTTCTAGACCTACTTTTAATTTTGCCTTTTGTTGTTGTTGTTGTTGTTTAAAACATCAAAAGTCATGTTTCCTTCATCACTGCAACAACAGCAGAAACATCTCAATTTCCTTTAGAACTGTGATGCTGCCAGATGCCTAAAAAGCTGTTTTATACAGCAACAGAACCTGCCAGTTATCTAGAATATATATAGTATTCAAATATCTGAGTTTTAAAATAAAACATATTCACTACTTACAGTTTTCTCAGTGAAGTATTCAGTTGTGTTTCCAAAAGACTGATTTTCAGGCTTGCAAGAATAGAAAATTACTAGATGAGTACAATTTGCATTACATTATGTATGACTTTTCTGTCACAAGGACTTCGATTAAAAGGGTCCTCACATGACCTACTATGCATTGTTCAATAAAATGCTCCTCACCTGAAGGGTTGACCAGGTGACAAAGGAGCATCACAAAGATTTGAACAATCTCAAAATAGAAAGCTATTCTGAAGCTAAAGAGCTAAAATACTACATCAGTAGGAATAATACTTTTGTGCAGTTAACGAGTGCTGCACCTAACTATCCCTAACACAAATGCCAGGGAACACCTCTCAAAAGTGTTGAGTAACCAAAGTAAGCCAACTTTGGCTTTACCCGTAGTATGAGACTTTTGAAAATCCGTAGAAGATGCACAGTAAAGTCATGGGTAATAACAGAAAATATTGCTAGAACTGCCTTGCAGCAGTAGTGATCTTTGTGTTCAATGGTTTAAGAATTCTGTTTTAATAAAAGCAGGAAAAGATAGCAAAACACTGCCATCCATCTATATTCTACACACTATCCAAGCCTCATTTCATTTTATCTTAGATATGAAGACATTACTCACATAGATGGTGCCATTCACGTAATTTGATCTAGTAAAGTTTGCAGTACTGTTTTTTCCAGTAGTCTGATTCGTTAGCAAGAAAAAAAAAAAAAAAAAAGACAAAACAACATACAAACTGGTTAGCAGGTAGTCATTCATTTTAAGATTTTTTGCTGCTTGTTATACAGTGAGTCCTGATTTGGCTCTCTTTCAGTGCTACTGCAACTTAAGTGTTAGAACTCCATATCCCATATAGCTTCAATTAACTATACATTCACACGCAAGGTAACGAGAAGGTTAGAATTGCCAAGTATTTACTTACTTTTCTATTTGGGGGTGAAGTTTCGCATTACAGCTAATCTAATCTAAGAGCTAACTGGCGCAGACATTATCCTACTGTCTCCCCCACCAGTTTCACAGCTGCTGTTCCTGTTTTCTTTTGGGCTGTCTCTGGTGGTGTTTAAATGACACCACTGTGAGTTAATTCAAGGACCCAAGCCAGCAGAAAAACCACCTTACAAAAGCTACAATACAGCTTTCAGAATAAACTCCCCATGGAATCAGGAGAATGGCAGACAGAACACAGGATAGGAAGAACATCACCTTTGCTAGCTAGCTATCAGACAGGTTTAACTGTTAACATGATGTCACATAAAGCTTGTTTAAAACAAAACACAAAAACACAAATGACATGGTCTTGAGCATAACATAACTCCAAAGGGTATTTTTTCATGTGTGTTCCCCAGATGCAGCAAAATACTCAAACTAAATTTAAAAGATGGATTCTGCTTGCTTCTTAGTCTAGCCACAATGTCTTTGGTTTTAAAAGAGAGCTGAGCTATACACCTCCCCTCCACCACCTATATTGTTCCTAGGTAGTGAGCATAACAGAGTAAACCACTTAACCTACATCAGCCAAACATTTAAACCCACATAAAATACTTGAAGACCGTCTTAGTGATGATAGTCATAATCAACGGTAATTATAAATGCCATCTTGAAAGCAAGAAGAAGTGACAGAAACATAGATCTCAAGTCTATTGCAAGAACTTCTAGTTCTACAAACTACTCTTTTTTTGCTTTGAATTATTTTACATTTTTACAATATTCAAAATATTTTTTATTGTTAATTTTAATGACATTGTGCATTACCCACGTGTAAATCAACTCAGGTGGAAACTGGACATCAGAAAAAAAGCAAAAAGCAAAGTAATTGATAAAAAGAATAAAGAACATTGCTCGAAGTTACAATATGTTCACAGAATGAAGGTAATGTGATTACTTACCAAGTTGAAGATACCTATAATCAGCAAGGCACCTATAGTGATGACTGCTAAAGGAAGCCTAAGTAAAGGCGTTGTTTCCACCTTTTCTGAGATAGCACAAAGATGGCGCAGAAAAAGCCACCTTTCTGAGCATTGCTTCTGTAAAATAAAATAAAATAAAAATATAGTTTTAATGACATGACCAACATTTTGGTACGTGTGAAGAAATATTTATAAATTTAAAAATACTTTTGTCTATGCAAAAGAGTCAAGGCTCATTGTTAGGATCCAAATTTAGAGCTCTGAATCTAGTAATTCAGATTTAATGCCTCATGCCTTAAATTCCATACTTGGAAATTGAGATAATGACTTCTGATTTCAAAACTTATCAATGTTATCGTTGGGCAATAACATTTTTTTGAATGTCTACTATAAAAATAGCAAACTATGATCTGATTGAAAGTGCTAAATAAATATTTATAAAAACATAGTGACAGCCTGCGCTGTATTTTTTATTCAGCTATATAATACTTCACTAGAACTAAAGTTTCAGATGACTACATCAAAACCAAAGACAGTTCCCTTGCCATCCTAATAGCCTTCATTTATTGCTTCAGAGAAAATATATTTGGTAAAGCATATGCTTTTAGAAGACTGCAAACATTGTTCAAGGACGCTATACTCAAAGACTGCCAGTGTAAAACTCAAGCCTGATGCAGTTGTCATCTTGGAATTTTCTTTTTTTTTATCTGTGTGTTTTACATACGTAGAAACTATACATGGATACAGATACACACACATCTCTATATAGACATACACACATATAAAATCCATATAAATAAAAACTACTATGTAAATGCCGTGCATGTTACCTATTTTTAAATTAATAATAAAATTTTACATATGTAGAGTGCACTGTTTTTACCTTTCCCTTTTACGCAATTTGAACCTGGCTCTGTAAAAGACCACCTTTCTGTGACAGATTTCCAGGAAGACCACCCTCATTAGTTTGCAACAAGATGATGGTGGGATGATCTCAACAGAACTTCAAAGTGCTCTCCCACCCTTGCTCTAGCACAACGAAGATTTGATGAGTGTAAGGAACACTCTAAAATTCCTTCCCTCTCCAACCCCCAGCCTCCAGACAGTTCTTGGAGAAGAGATGGAGTTTATTTCATTTTGCACAGTTGAACTCTGTCACTACAGGGTGTTTTATGTATTTTTAAACAGCAATTGCAGACATTTAATGATGCAATGAGAAATTGATGTAATGGTGAATTATGGTGAATTTCGAATTCTAACAGCTATGAAATCGTTGTCAATGAATTATTCATATGTTTGTAGCTTTCACAGGGCTTTACAAATGATTATGAAAACTAACCTTGCATTCAAACTCCTTGAGAATTTAATCTTGTTTCCAGTATGGAAACCTCAGGATTTACAACCAAAATTACTATTAAGGATAAACACGGGAAACAAACAAACACAAACATAAAAGCAACCCCATCACACAAGTGTTAATACACTCTTCCCTCCTAGCCATCTATTCTGGCACTCAAATAATTTCAAATTACAGTAAGAACTCCAAAAGATGAGAATCTGTTTCAGACAGTCCAATCTACTGGTAACCTAAAGTTTCAGGCTTCTGCAACTCTTATTGAAATAAACAGCTTAATTCATCATCCTGTAAAATAGACTGAATTGTCAAATTATATCCATCTGCTTTTTAAAACTTACCATACATTTCTCAGCAAAGCATACAAGCAAAATAAGTACAATGATGATAGCAACAACACCAAAGGAGATTCCTAGTTTTGCAGTTCTAAACAGAAAAGAAAGCATTAAATAAAAGTGTTAAATGAAAATGTTTTTCAGACTGCACGTCAGACTAATGTTTGCTAACAGCATTTCTCAAAATTATAAATAGATTGTTCTTTTCTAATGGCACTGGATGTCCATAAAATAGCATAAGTTATTGTTGCTCTCTGTTGCATAAATATAACTTTAAATTATTCCACTCTGTCACTAAGGGCCTGAACTATTACCCCCACGCATAAATCACATGGAAATTGCGCTGTGATAGCTGTGAAAAAAAGCAAGTATCCCATAAAGGTCAGAAACATCAAATATCTGCTTTCTTGGAGATATGAGAAGAAACAGAAAATCCTTCCTTTTAGCTCTATTAAAAAAAAGGATTGCTGATCACTGTTTATTTTTTAAACCATTTTTCTATTCCTCACTCAGTCAGCAAGCTTACAGCCAACTATTGTTATAAAATAGTAATTATCAATCAACTGACCATCTCGCTGCATATATATCCAGTCATACATAGTATTTAAGAAATATTTCTATTTTATTTCCATACTGATATCTGGGCTGTTACGCCAACAATACGAATGCGCTCTTTTAGAGTCCTAGGAAGTGTATCTTTCTTAAGCATAAACCTTCAGGAACTCCAAAAGACTTCAAGAAGTTTCATGCACATGAGTTTCTTTTAAACCATTAGTTAATTTGAATTATAATTGATTAAAATACTGACACTTACTTTGGCATTATAAACATCTGTATCAGGAAAATGCAGAAGAACACAAAACTCGCACAGGCAAAGTAACTCTTCAGTTTTAGAATAGGAATGGTGCGATACTGAAACACAGATTATAACAAATCAGATTACTATAAAGAACAATTCCAGGATATTTTTTGAATCCTATTACATCTTTGTGATTACATATGCATACACAAATTTATACTGTACTGTTCAAAACACACAGAACTAAAAGGCAACAAAAGAAAATCAGTGAACAAATATAAACACAGTCCAAAGTATCCAAAGTGCAGTCCAAAGAATAATTTCTAATCTAGAGGGAAACCCACCCCTGAGTATGTAAATCAGCACTTCAGATACAAATGATCAAAATTTTACAAAAAAAAGGATATACACACAGTATATATAGATAGATAGATATACACTTTTGTGTGTGTGTGTACCAGTAACTATGTAAGGTGCATCACAGCACAGTGAATCAAAGAACAGAAAACATACTCTCTACCTAACAAATAAAGGTATTATACTTGCAATGAAGCAACCAGAAAAAAATATATATTTTTTCATTATATTTTATTTTTTAAATTCTCATTACTTTTGAAATAAGTTCTTTATATAATAAAGCTGATTAAAATCCTACTGGCTCCCTCATGGCAAGAATTTTACCGCAGGTCAGATACAATCTCCTTTAATTTCACATTAATAACCAGCATTATCAAGGAAGAGTGACCAGCTCAAATGAATCATGAGATCTGCTTCCCATTATCTATCATAAGCCTCTCTGGGTATGCAGTCATATCTAGAATCCAGTTTAAGAATGAAAACAGTTTCAAATATACTCATGCTGCTCTGAAGTGCAAAAGAAAGACTGAGAAGGATTGTTTTGATCTTACCAACCTCTTTTTCAAGACCAGGTTCTGCAAATATCAGTGAAAATCCATAGAAGTCATCAGATTTGCTACACCATGGACTACATACAAAGAGAAATGTGTTACAAGAAGTATGCAGCAGGCCCAGGGAAGAGTGCAAGAGCATTGTTGTAGTTACAACTCTGCAGTACACAGGGTGTTGGTGCCATGGTTTTATACACATCTGACAGCTCTGGAAGGTCTTTATGTTTCATAGGGTGACACATGAGCTGCTAAATTTTAATGTTGACAGGCAGATCCAAAACTTCCACAGACAGCAGTGTTTGCTAGTTACACACGAGATATAATCCCAGACTTTTTTTTTTTTTTTTTGAGTTTTAAATATAGGAACATATAACATGAAATGTTAGAGATGGCTTACAGCCTCCAAACACTGCCCATAGGTATTACCAGACATTACAGTATTAGCAGCCTTGCTATGATTTATGTCTTTATACATAAATTTTGTTCAGAACTACACCCCATTTCCTCATAGATCTTATCTTAATAATCAGAATGCAAATATTGACTTCCTATCCCTGTACTGCAGTTCACCTCATCATTTCAGAGGGTCCTAAGAAAAAAAAAAAGCAGTACTTTTGCTATTTCATAGTATCAGATCACATTGAACAGCTAAACTAACCATTTGCTTCTTGTTCTAATAATGAAAATAGTGATATTATTACTGCAAACTAAAGCAAAAAGAGAACTTCAGTAAACAAAACAAAAAAAAAAAAAAAAAAAGGAGCAAGACAAACTCCTGGTAATGTTTTCAAAAAATAAATTTGCTATCTAGACTTAAAATTGTGAATGCAAATTATTCTTGAAGAAAATATGAGAAAAAATTAAAGTACTGCATACTTCGTTGAACTGAGTCCCTCGATGGTTGACATCATTTCATCATAAATATCTTCTTCTATCCTTCCCTTTTGAGATGAATTTCTGTGAATATGAAGTCCATGTCACAAATGCTATTCAGAAACAATTAATGGCTTATAGATACAATTCCTCTTTATCCAAACTTCTTAAATATGTAGAAAAAGTTATGTACTGTGGGATTATCAGACATTGTTTATCTTATTTAAACAGCTTTTTGATAAATATATGTATCCTAAAACACATTAAAATAACATCTGGCTACTTTCAAAATCAGGCAACTATTTTAAAATAAATTATGTACTTTTTCAAATAGACCAAAGTCAAATGCATGGCAAGCACAAACATTAGCAAAGCAAAACTCCAAGATAGAAATCAGATTAGGTATGCTTTCTAGTGCTGATAATGGCAACATCAGAAAGCAAAGATGAAACTAGAAATTCCTATTAACTTCTCCTTCCTCTTACACAGTTATCTCGTAGTCCTATAAAAAGACAGTGTCCTCGTTACATCTAAATGTCAGTACTCAGAATCCTAGAAAGACAAGAAACCCAGGAATAAAGAGAGGGAAATGACATTTAAGCCACTTTGACAACTGAGTGTAACTGGCTGGCTATGAGTAAAGATGGGCTCAAAATTAGCATCCTTAACCACTAAGAGGTTAACCCAGGAATGTGTGAGCTGTTAGGCAAGGGAAGACCCTCTAATTATTTCTAAGTAATATAGTGGAGGTAAACAATATAACAAAGAGTATGTGCTCTTTAAGTACTTGAGCAACAAGATCATCCCACTACCAAAAACCAACAGGTTACTGCTGGGAATCAGCAAAGAAGTTGTTTTTTTCAGGACTTAAAAAAGGTCTTCACCAAGAAGGGATAATAGAAATGGCTTTTGCTGCAAGAAACTTGTGAAAGCCTTAAAGAGGAGTCTTTAAGGAGTCATCTGGGAGTCCTGTATCTTTCAAGAAAGAATGGCTTTTTCCTAAACCACAACAGTTGCTAAGCACCACCAAAACCAAACCTGTCAGAAGTCCTCTGGCGCCCAGTGGAACACAAAGGTATTTCCTAAAACAAATAAGGAATAAAGAACAAGTTACAACAACAGAAACTCAGCCTCAAAAAGCATCAGATTTCAAGTAGTTCAGATTTTTAAGATGACAATAATTATTTAAACCCCCACCTTTCTTTTCCTTCCTTGTGAAATGGAAGAGTCACTGCTCACGCTTTCCCTATGGTTCAGGTGGGCAAAGGGCCTGGCTGCTCCCCAGGACTCCAAATAACGTGTCATCCGAACAGATGCTCGCATCTTCAGCCCATCGTTAACTCTTGTTTTAGGGAGATGATTATTTGACACACACTGTTTGGACTAACAGAAAAATGCAGTAACTTAGAAAACAGAAAGTGATACAGATTACAAACAAATGAAGCTCAGGGTAGCTAAGTAGTTTAAGAACAATCTAGCAACTTACTAGGACTCTAAACATTCATTGGTGATGTGTCAGCCAACCTTTGTCTCACTTAACTAATTTGGGCTAGAGCAAATCATGACATAATTAATTTGGTTGAGCTCCCATTACAAGCCTTCACTTGTGAAACAACTTTCAAGCTTCCTGGTTTATAAGTGATGATGTGAGAGATCTGGGATCTCAGATGCAGTTTCCTTGCAGTCAGCACAAGAGCAGAAGCATGAGATATTCAATTTCTGAGCTAGGGCATATCAAAACATAGGTCAGGAGAAGATCCCACAAATGACACTCTGCCTTAGATGACATCCCTATGCAGCAGGTGAACAGCCAGGCAGTACTCATACAGCAGTACCTCCTTAGCTTCTAAAAGGAAGCTAAAACTACAGAATAAACTGATAAATCATTGACTGGTTAACTGCTAACATCTCATAGGTATCTTCAAGTGAGTAGGGACCATTTAAACAATTAGATCTTAAATGTGAGAATGTATGCAGTGTATATGATGTGTGTGTGTGCATGCACACTGTGGCATACATAAAACATACAAGTAAAACAAGCTTGAGCTGTTGATAATTCAAAGTGACTCCCATAAAGATCCTGAAGGAAAGGAGTTTGTCTTCATTCTTCTTTCTTTGAAAATATTTTATTGTCAACCACAAGCCAATTCAAACCATCAATACCCAATGTGTTTGTGGTTATCTGGCCCTAAGTAGGTAACCAGCAGTTATCTGTATACCTTGAAAATAAGGTGAATCTCATTGAAAACAGTGAGGAAGAAGTTGTCAGAAGCCACACCACAGAGAATATTTTAACTGAAAGTGGCTACGCAGTACAGATGCACTTTCGTTACTTCATCCCACCTTTTTACCTTAATTTGAGAGTCACACGGCTCAAGCAAATACATAACCCAATATAGATTTTGACTCTATGCAGGCCATGTAAGAGATTTCAGTGTAACACTTATTACCTTCAAGCTAATAGACATTTCACAGAACAATAGGATATGCTTTCAGATCTAAAGTCCCAAATCAAAGCTATTCAGATGACTCATTCCATGTTTAAATTCTGTTCCTGAATTAAAAAGATGTATGCAAAGCAGATAGCTATGCAATTAAAATGCATTTTTTTTTTAATATACATGTTTAAAAACATGCACATACCCTTGGATCAACCACCAAGTAGGTTTTGATATTCATGGATTCAAGGTAAGGATCTCTAAGGTGTCCATTTCCTTCTTCTACTTCATAAGCTTTGCCTAGGTGATTTAACGTTGCTTCAGTGATGTGTACGCGGCTGAGAACGAAAGAAAGAACAAGAGACCCAAACATTTACAGAAAGGTCATATTAAACATCTCATTTACATTTCAAAGGCTACTGCTGACATTTCTGCTTTTCAGCCATTCTGTGCTTTGGCAGCCAACTCCTGCCAAAAAATCCTGCTAGTACCTAAAACAATATTTGCAATCCATTGCTGCAGATCTTTGTGGCACATCCTTCATAATAAACATGCCAAAAAACACTTTCCAGATTGGGATACTACCAGCATAAAATTAAAGTGAAATAAACACGGTAGGAGACAAAGAGAAATACAAGAAGCAAGAAGAAATATGATCAGGGGAGATTCAATGACTAACAAAACAGACATACAGGCAGGTTGTTTCAAACAGCGAGAGCCACAAGGAAAGTTCACATACAAAGCACAAGGGAGGACTGCCTTACGCAGGAAACACATGGGGAGGGGAGGAGAAATTGATAAAGAAAATATCGAAAAGAGTTGGAAAAGTTTTTGTTGTTGTTGTTTTCAGGACAATTCTGAAAGTCTGTCTTTTCTGACTGAAACAAATTGAGTGTAACACAGCAACAGCAACAGACTTTTAATGGGAGCAGCTAGCACTTGTCTGTATCCACTCATGTTTTCCCTTGGATGTTCTCTAGTCCAGTATCCTGAATCATGTATTTCCATACAAATAATGAGTAATACCTTTCCACAGAATCTCTCAACAAGAGACTTTAGTACATTCATAGAAGTGTACGTGTGCATATATGTGTATAAACAGATAAATAAATACATTTTTGTTATATTCTTTCTAATTGTTCATCTTCCCACTGCTTTTCTGAGTTTCCCTTGGCACTGAGGGGTTAACTACTGCGCAGTCATTCCTACAGCCTGTCAGCACGGAGCTGGGAGCAGAATATTTCCAGAATGGAAGCTGACAGCACTACAGAAAGAAAGGAGATGGTCCCATCCATCTCAACTTCCTTATCCTGCAGAGGATACCTGAAGATAATTTAGCCAAGACCTGGAGACCACTGGCTATGGCTTCCCACAAGGAAGAAAAAAATTCTTCAGTTCTTCCAGAGTTAGAAGGTAAGAGTTTTGGGATACAGAGGATGCATGGTTTTGTTTACCGGTAATTGTCTCAAAAGACTGTTTTTTCTAATTGTTACCTTAGTTAAGCAGTCTTGTAGTAGAGGCAAACCTTCAAATCTAAAATTGTATAGCCTGCTTTAGATCATCATTTTCCCCCCCAGTCGGAACCGAAGCATACTGGGTGATGTCTGTATTAAATGAGCATCGAATCAGTCATGTACTGCAGTAAGTTTCCTGTTTTCTACTTATTTCATTTGTTCAGTATCCATAATATTCCAATTTTATCAAGAATCCTCTCCCCTTTTCCCAAAGTTACACACTATCATAGCACATTTCAGATCTCACTGTATATGTCTTCCTATTTAAATGACTACGCTGACAACTTCTCAACAGTTACTGATGCTTACTGGACTCCAAAAGTTGCTAACATTGCCTCTCAAAGGCGAGTTTTAATACACACCAAGGCACCTAATGTTAGTGCACAATATCTAACATATGCACTCTCGTTTCCCTGTGCTAATAAGTCTGAGAAAATAACACATTACAATTTTTCAGCCATATACATTAGAGAAATAGTCATAAATGCATTTTTAGTTTTGGTGTTATGCTTGTTCTTTCTGCTTTACCAGTGTATTACATTGTTATGAATACAAATCCTTTTTAGTCTAGAAAAGAATGAGGATATTCAGTCAAAGGAAATAATATATTTATAAAAGGAGAAGTTTCCCTGCATCCTTTTAAATGTCTTCAGAATTTCTTCATTGACAGCAGCCCAAAATATATATACTTCCTATTTTAAATGAAACCCTCAATGACAAAATTTCTTCTGTCTTCCAAAGAAGCAGAACTAGCTAGGATTGCAAGCTATGGAGAATCCCAGACAGATCACTGTTCCACAGAGGAAGCTACATAACAAATAGAAATCCCCCCTTTCCCTGTGAGGCTTAGTTTTCCAGGAATTGAAGGTTTCCTTCAGCTAGTTTTAACATGTGAAAAGCAAGTGCTAGACATGTATAGCTACAGAAATTATTAACTGTAATATCTTGGAATCAGCAAGCAAACCTAAAAGAGCTTCAGTCAAAGAGAGAATCAAATATAAGCATGACAAACACAATGGAATAATCAGTTTTTAACGTTAGGCGATAGTCCTAAACATGACTAAAAAAATAAACTTTCATGCCATGTTCAGAGTCATGTTGTTTGCTTTACCAACAAAAGAAATTTTACAACTCCATATTCTTGTTTCATCATGCAGAATCACAGTAAAACACTCAACCTGGATGGCATTGCAACTGTTAACTAAGATCCAATTAGTTTGTTTTCTGTTTCTATTACCAATGAAAGAAAAGAACTCATATCCCCTTACTATTTTGCAGAAAATCACTTTAAAGTTACAGGATTTTACCTAAACAGTGTTCAAGGCATGCAAATAAGATGACAATTGCTGATGATACAATGTTCCTGCTTAGAATCACTTTCCAAGAGAAACGAGTATCTTAATGCTTAATGTTTTTTAATGGCAAACATATACCCCTCAGAACATCATTGCATTAGTAAGCATTAATTTGCACAGGCTACCAAGAACATGCAAAATTACAGTGTCATTTGGGAATAGAAAAAGGAAAACCTGTAATATTATCTTTTTTTGTACAGACTACTGAAAAGAAAAAGATTTTTGCTCAATTCTAATCTCTGATTCAACTTCAAAAACAGAAAACAGGAATATTTTCCTCAATGTGGAACATACAAAGTACTACTATTTTTAGAAGCATTTATATTTGTCCTTTTTGTAAGGATCTTCAAAAAGGTAGCAAAAAGATCAACCTCAGGCCCAACACCCCACACTGCTGAGCAATACACAGCAAGTTACACTACTGCTTTGCCTCAGTTCTTCCACCCAGGACTACTCATCCTGCTTCTCATTCTGCCCATGGCAAATGCTATGCAGAAAGAATACACAACAGTCAACAGCTCAAATTCTTGCTTGGCCACTTCTCACCAGGGTCTATTTTAATTTCTGAGGGTTGGGGCTTGTGGTGTGTTTGAATATAGAGCTAAGATCAATTGGTCCCACCTGATTTATATGTCAACAGAAACATCAGGTAAATATGCTGCTTTGCCTTGTCAACATAAGAAGTGCATCTATTCTTTATCTAAACTTAAAATTACACTATGCAATACAAGTTAACATAATGCACTGCTAAAGACACACAACTTTCTCAAATGAAGGAGAGTTCAAGAAGTAGTTATTTTCCTGAGAAAACAATTGTATAGCGCATTGAAAAGTAACCATCAGAAAATATTAATATTTTACTGCTCAAGTAAGTAAGTACACATTTGACCTATTTTCTTCATGCCATTAGGATGATTTGCATTATGGCACAGTTACAAATTCCAGACTCATAAGCCACAATTATGAAAATGGTAATGATAGAGTGAGCCAGCACTGAGAGCTAAGGTTCTCACCCAGGTACGCCCGCAGACTCCATGCGGTTCGCTAAGGAAACGTCGTGAGACCAGACATCGTACTGCCACTTCCGCAGGCCGATCACGCCGCACAGCACGTTCCCAGAATGAATACCAACTCTCATGTTGATGTCCACGCCTGTGGCTTCTCTCACCTGCCTATGGAAGGAAGGAAGGAGTTAGAACATGTTTTACATTTTTGACTTTGTCTCTTCCTTCTGGAGATCTATTAGGGTTCATTCTTAACATACACCCAGTGGAAAGACAAGAGACAAACTTATGACCTAATGTATAACTATCAAACTACAGGTAATAAATGCTTTTCGAAGGTTAACAAGAATACTAAGAATGACTCCATTCAATACCTTCTTAGACTCTATACAATTAAAAAGTCTTCTGTGCTGTACTTACTTTATTGCTTCACACATGTCAAGTCCCATTTTAACACAGTTCCTGGCATGAACCGGCAAGGACACAGGTAGGCCTGACACGCAGTAGTAACAGTCTCCCAGGATTTTTATTCTCATGCATTCATTCTCCTGTGAAATTAAAGTAAACATATTTAGCAGGAAAACAAAACAAAACAAAAAAAAGTGAACTGCAGGTAGGCCAATGACACCAAATCTCGGACTTGTCTACACCATTTTGAGGAAGTCAGGCTCCAGCAAAACCTACTTCTAATTTTCTGCATCCAAGCACCTGGAAAGTATTAGATATGACTGCTTCAAACATTTTTGAAATAAAATAATCTTATTTATTTCTGACTTTATTCTTGGAACTGTTTGCAATTGAGAAACTATAAATTAACTTAAATTATAGCAGTGCAAAACTGTCAAAGAATTTACCATCTGAAGGATGAAATCTAATTATCTCTCTTAATATTAGTCTTTAATTTATTAACACCTGAATAATAAGTGGTTTGTTCACCTTTTCTTCAATTTCCTCATGGAAGTCTCATAAATAACATTATGTAGTGACACAAAATCTGCACAGAATTTAGGGAGAAATTAGGGTTTGATTGATGATTAGAGAGAGCTTAATTTGGGACACCTTCACCTGCACAACCATCCCTACTGTGGGAACAGCTCAGCAATTCTTCCGTCAACTCTGAAGTACCACAATTTACAACCAGCCCAAGTCAGTGACAATTTATCAAACTAAGTTGTTCTTATTCATCAGCCCAAGCCTTAAGAGAACACATCATTCTCCAACATCTGAAGCCACTCCATAGGTTCTGATTAAGTAAGCTTAGACAGTCCTGTACTTCTGTGTTTCAGAGATCTCTGGGGTACCTTTACGTTAGAGCTGGTAGACTTTAGTATCCAGCCAAGCATCCAGGTTAGCCATGGACTTTTATAAGGTAGTTTGGAGCCTACAACGTCCTCACATTGTGGAAGAGATGACTGAGAATGTTTCCTTGCAGAATAAAAACAGCACAAAAAGCAGCGATATCTTCTTATAGCCCAACCACAGAGTTGCAAAAGATCTTGACTCACTAAATCCAAATATTTTTTAAACAGTGCAATTTGCAGAAATTCAAGCATATCACTCAAAATCTTAAATCTGTACCCAAGGAACAGTTGCAATTACCAAATGTCTTTAATCCCAACTTCTACTGTAGAATAAAAAGCTGGTGGCAACTACGATAGCATGATTTATTCCAAGAGTTCTTAATAGCTGCTTCAATACAATATAGAAAATATGAAACTTTTACTTTCTGGTACTTGAAGTTTTAACAACTGAGTTTTAACTGAATGAAAGTAGTCTTTAATCCCACTCTACAAGAAACTGCAACACGTACCTTTGCAATCTGATCAAACTTTCCAAAAAGTTCATTCAGCATTACTACTAGTTCCTTAGGAGAGCAGTCACTGGCAAGGCGAGTAAATCCCACAATGTCTGCATAGAGAATGCTACACAAGAACAAAAGGAAAATAAATAAATAAATGATATATGAAGATATGTCTATTCCGCAGTCAGCTGAAATATTAAAATGCATTTAATGGAAAACACCTCTCCCTCAGAGAAAAAAAAAAGGGGGGGGGGGGGGCTCAAGCATCTCAACTCATTAGAAGGCCACACATGAGTTTGGGACAGATTATCTTTCAACAACAGGAAAGAAGTCCACTTCAGCCTGGAAGTCTACCTCTGAATTTTAGTTTCACTGGACAATATGCACTGGTAAAAATTAGCAGCTTATGTCAGTATAACTACTTTGGAAATTAAACTTACCTTACATTTTGGTGTCTTTTCACATACAGACTGTGGAAGTTGTTGTCATGCATTTGCCTATTATCATTAGTTTCCTTCAGTCGCTCTATGATTGCTAGCTTCATTTCCATAGATATATGAGCTGGCAGTATGGATAAAAGCAGATTTTCCTAAAGGGGGAGCAAAAAAAATTAATGATACAAAATTCTTCATATAGTAACTTTGAGACTGCAAGATTTTAGTGGCCACAAGAATGAATTAAAGATATAAAACCTCCTTATTCAAATAGCCTTTGCATAATGCATGTCAGGTTCTCCAGAAAAGACTGTTCCATTTCAGTTCTAAAAAGCAAAAAAAAAATAATTTTACATTTAAGTGGGTTACACAGGTTGCTGTTTTTTTTTTTTTTGGTTTGTTCCTTGTGCCCTAGATGTCACATCTTTCTAAGTATGAAACAGGAGAAAGTTAAATAAATAAATCAGTATTACTACAATTTCTAGATAAATTATTTTTTTTTCCCAACCAACCTCAGGATTACGTTAGCATCTGATAAAAATCTGATAAAATCTCACACTCTATAGCTAGTAATCTATGCAGCACTAAAAACCCTTGTGAATTCACAAATGCTGAAATAAGTAGCTGAGAACCTCAAGTGCTGGGAACGCAGCAGATACAAAACTCCTTCAACAAACCAGGAACTGATGCCACTGAAACAAAAGTCTTCTGAACTGAGTGAGAATAAAGACTTGTTACAAACCACTTACATACTATTTGACTATTCAGTGCGCTGCATGTTTTGCTGGCTTTGTCTTAAAAGCCTGCTCTTGAAAGAAGAGAGCACTGTGTTGTTGGGCAGAAGACAAAAGAAGGAGGTTTTAGCCCAGGAAAGGCTCTGCTGCCCCATGGAAAGAGCCACCACAGAAGAGAAAACGTTGTGTGGAGCTGCTACAAGCAGAAACTTTTTCAGACAACACTGCCAGCAAAGCCAGATTGTGTAACTGAGTAAAACTCTGCCTGTTTTGACTAAATCTTTGTCCCCTTTTCCTGAGCAAAGGATGCAGCAGTACACAGATGGGAGCAAGCTGCCAGGGTTGCTTAGCCAGCACCTACTGGCAGAAATAAATGTCTTGGGATCACAGCAGAAAGAAGGGGTCTGTCAAGTACTTGACTAAACCAGCCATAGGCTGCAGCTTGGCTTGAGGCTGCCTCCCAGAAACAGAAACTACTTCATCCCCTCCCCTAGCATTTTAGTATTACGGGAGTCAACTTTAGGGACCAATTTAAGCCAACAGAGCCCTGCTGGATGTAACAGGGCCGTTTGATACTGACACATTATACAGCTTTCCAGAAAGCGATGATGAGCCCTGACCTGCGTTTCTCACATCATTTCCATTGGGAAAAAGTGGGTGGCAAAAAGGCAGCTCAGAATTGTCTGACAAATTACAACACAGATGAAAAGTAAACTGTCAGTAGACTTAAGCTCATCTACATTTCAAACAAGCAACCACAGAAGGCATGCAAGTTACCACATCACCCCAAGACGTTATAGAAAGCACACTGCTTGTGTAAACTGCTTAAATACTTCCCTGGCTGTTGTGTAGGGAACAGACTTCTGCTAGGGTTTTCATAGGGTTTTCATGCAGATTTGTCATCTCGTATCACACGCCTATCATCAGAGGACAGGCTACACCAGCAGTGTGCCATTTTCTTTTCAACTCAGCCAAGTTGGTCACTTTTCAGCCCCTTCCTTTCATCTCATAACTTGTGGGCAGAGAACTCAGCACACATCAGCCTTTTAGAGCTGCCAGCTTAAACCCTTAACCCAACTTATACCAGGATAAAAGAAGAAAGGCATACTAGTTTCAACTGATACTTCTTTACAGTCCTTCCTCAGTAGAAAACTCATGTTTCTTGCCTACTTCTTTAAATACCGCTGGAGTTTAGAGATATATAATTTATAATCATACTCCAAAAAAACACCATAATGTATTATATGATTTTTTCCTCCCTTAAGTTTCAATTTTCTCCTTCTAGCAAAAGAAAGACTTTGTGAGACAAGAAAATAAAAGAACAAATATTGCAGAATTACAAAGCAAAAGCATGACCAAGGGAAGCACAAAACTAACTGTTGAAACTTCCTTACAAGTATTTGTCAGGACATTAAGGACACTTGCTTTTAAGTTACCAGTCCCTTTAACTTCTTATACTAGGAAAGAAGTTAACTGAAATAACTGGAAATTACATTCCTGTTACAAATATTGTGATTTTCATACAGACAAGCCACACAGAACAGCTTCCTCCCTTTAACTTCCTTCTTTTGTTACTAATGGCATAACTTTTGACATTAGGTAGGTATCACAAAGATCAGCCCTAGCCTTTCAACAGGCATTAGTCACAAACCTGATAAAATTACACCAACTTTAGAAATGAAAACAAGCAATTCATAACATGAATTATTTCACTTACTTGTTGCCTCTTTTCAATCTTCAGTTTCATTCGAACCTGAATGCACTTTAACGTGTACCTATACAAATCCCATGAAGCAACCTGCATTTGCCGTTTATGAAATGCTCCCATCAAGTTCCCACAAAGGAAAATGACAGCATTGGCAAGTACCTGCACAAGAAGAACAACATTTACCTACAGCAGAACAGCCACTGATCTTTCACCAATACACACACTTACTAGTCCCTTTAAAAAAAAAAAAAAAAAAAAAAAAAGTAGTCGCAGGTCTTAATTTTCCCCTTACCCTGTCACACACCAAATCATAGCATTTCAATTAGCCAGGATGTGCCTGGGAAATACAAACTAACTTACACAGTGATGGGCATTCCTGTACGAATGTACAGTAGTACAATGTAAAAGTGAATTCTGCTGTATCGCTTAACACTTTCATTTGTAGACACCAGTGTTTGGTTTAGGGATAATCCAGCCAACAAACTCATGCATCAGCATACTGTGTGAAGTCTGACATCATCTGCAAAAGAGCTGGGGTGCTGCTTTGAACACACCCAATTAATAAGCTTTGGGAACCCTGAAAGGCACCTGTAGCACTCCCAGGGGCAACAGCGGCCCTTTTGATCCACCCAGTAGGCAGTACCAGATGAAGTAAGATAGGACCCATCTGAAACAGCACAGATTGGGAAGAAAGATTGTGGCAAAGTTTGTCATATTTTAAGTAACATGTTAAAATAAATAAATAAATCTGCTTCTTCCATGCAGGTCAGCAAACCCAAATGCATGATAAATGAAAATAATTATATTTTCATAAAAGCATGCAGAACAGGTGTTGGTCCAAGCTCCAAATCCTTGAATTGCATGGACGTTTGGTACTTATCTAAACAGGATAGCTATGCCAGTATCAAGTGGTAATATGACTAGGATATCTAATTTCTTACCCAAGTAGCTTCTCCTTACCTGAAACAGAAGGGATCTCTTGTCTGCCTGAGAATCCTTGGATAACACACTTAGAACGATAATATGGGAGAGAGCAGAAAGAACACTAATTATAACTGCATCTCTCATTCCAAAAGGTAGCATGGTATAAACTGTGAAGATTATGAATAGAAAGAATGGCACCTTTGGAAAAAAAGCAAACAGAAGTGAGACACACACACACACTTACATGTTATTATGTTCACCAAAAATCACTAAAGAAGAAGGAAAGTAGCAGCATTCTTGTCTATTTTCAAGCCAAACAATAAAATATTGACATTTCAAAAGCACAGTTAAAAACATGAGGGAAGTAACCCTACAATCTTTGGAGGAATTAGCAGCTATAGATTCATAGATAAAATGGTTTAGCTGACATATCACCTTTAATTTTTCCAGTTGTCCTTGCTCTTTATCCTTAATTTATCCATTACAGCTGAAGATGCACCTTATACATTATGTATCAGGAAGAGCACATTGCACAGATAGCAAAACTGAATAGAAACAAATTTCTCACCTTCTCCAAGTTAGTATTCTAATCCTAAAACCACCAGATCACATTTATTTGCTCCATATTTGATAAATACTTCCTAGTGCTGACAGAAGAGAATAATCCTTATTGCAACTACCTACCTATTTAACTGCAAATTTTACAAAATGCCCAATGATCTGCTACACTGCTACAGATCTGAAGGAACATCTACAGAACTTATATCCATATTTACAGATTTGTTATAGAGATTAGCTCTTACATATGGAAACTAAATGAGACTGATCAGAAGAAAATACTGCAGCGTTCCTGGCTCAGGTCTGTCTCTTCACTGCAGCCAAAACTTGCGCTGTTCCAGACATCAGCTTCCTTCAAGGAAGTCTCAAGGCCCAGACAACACTTAAATGCTTTGCCAGCATTAAGCAGATTGCTTGGCTGGGACAGAAGGTAGCAAACAAACAAACAAAGGTTTTCATCCAACAAAAAAGTAACCTTTTCACATCCATATTTACTATTTGAGCTGTACTAAAAATCTTTCTACTGTATTTACAACCCTATCAGACTGTTCTGAATGCAGTGTAATTATTATTTTTTTTTTTTTATAAGCACAGGCAAGCAAAGGTCATACCTGCATTTAAACACTAGCCTCAATCTGTCATAAATTCATAACTTGTGATAAAATTCTGGATTTCACCTATTCACTTCTGCTTTCTAATCTATGGTCTCCTTATTTTTGGTTTTAAATCAACATTATTACCAAATTGCAACAATGTAAGGCACTGACTTGCTGCATAGAAAGCAACAAAACCAAATCTTGCTTCATTACATGACTGTACCTATAGTTAGTAGTAAGTTTTGTTTTTTTCCTAAGGCGGCATCTTCTTCCTTAAGTCAAAAAATACTGAATAGCAACTGCAAATACTGATGCTGGATTGAGGCCATAATACAAATCAGATTTTGGTTGTTTAACTCATAATTTATATCTTTCTTTATTTGAGATAAAGAGGGGAAGGGGAAGAGTCAGTAAAACAAGATAAAAACTCATTTTTATTTCATTAAAAACTCTTCTGTTTACATTATGAAAGTTTAGGAGGAGTTTCCTACAGATTATGATATTTTTGGCATCATGAAATTGTCTGTCTTCTGATCAGAGATACTAAGTAATGAACTTGAACCGCACCCAGCTATGCCAGGATGTGTCATTAATTCTTATTGTTCACTTCACCTCTCCCATTGATTTGAAAAACTGCTCCCTAGGGCACACCCAGTTCTAGAATCCTTAATACATGTCTTGAACACCACTTTGACACACATAAATTAACAAAGCAAGCATTATTAACAAAAAATTCTCTTCAAGATGCATTCATGATAATTAGCATTTAACCTGCTTAAATAGAATTAAAATTACAACTTAGAGATGCAATTTCTGCATAAATTTATGCAGTTATCCAACTTTATTAGCTGAACGGTATTTTCACCACCAGAAGAATACAAATAAAAACTGGCCACAATATAAACCAATAAAACCAATTTAGGAAAGTGAACCTAAATCTCAAGAAAAAATATTATGCAGTTATAATGTTTGTAAAAAATAAAGCACACAAGTAGATCTATATATACTGACCAGTTCTGTATAGGTACATGAATTACCAGGAAATACATACCTGTTCCCATGCTAAAAAATCATTTTCTCTTTCAAGAAGAGGAATATATCCTATTGTTAGGAAGCAAATCCAAATCATAACTCCAAATAACGTTAGCCATCTCCGAAACAGGGATTCGATACATAAAAGTAAGTACATGACTGCAAATATGACCAGAACAGCACATACTGCAATAATAAAGGCAAGATGCATATTTGTGTCCTGCAAAAGCAAAACAAAGTGTTATGTTTGATCTAGCTTTCTCCTTTAGTAAAGATGGAAAATGCATCTATACAGTCCTGGAAAGAGTTTAATTAGCTTTAAAATATGCTAAGCTGAATTCCTAGTAGTCAAGCTGTGGCAGCGTTAATACTTTCTGGTATTCACACACAGAGATAACAATAAATACTCTCCTAGGTACCCTGTCTGTCCAGTTTCATCATCATCATTTCCCAAACTAGTCTTTTTGTTGTTGTCTTTTAAGATGTTATAACTATACTATATTGTACACAAACATATTTAAAGAATTCAAGCATTGCTAAAAGGGGTGCAACAACTATTTTCTGCAGGTTTTACAGCAGTTGACTTGTAACACATATAAACAGCACTGACATTTCTTTCCATTTTCAAGAAATAAAAGCTAAACAGGATATGAGTGCAACTGGTATGATTAAGTCACTTTCTCTTGAAGCACTCTATTTGGAAAATCAGTGTAAGAAGGCAGTGGAGGATTGTAACAGCTCCCTCATTACCCTTTTACAACATTATCATTAAATCAACTCCCCTTTTTACCAGCTGTCAACTGGGCTTACTTGAAGAACACCTAATTTAATTATTTTTTATTAAAAAAAAAAAAAAAAAAAAAAAAAACAATCATATTATGCTACACAACAGCAAATTTCTTTAAGGTGCACCTTTCCTATGCCTATAGGATCCCTGCACTTTGCTAAATGACTATTGATTCAACAGATCTCCCATTACATTGTGGGATTGTTTGATGTCTTTTTAGTAAATAAATAAATATACAAATCCTAAAAAAAAAAAAAAAAAAAAAAAAAAAAAAAAAAAAATCAGGAGTTCATAACCGATGTTAATTTACATTTCTTAGACGAATCTAAAAACAAAGTTTAAAAACAAAACATGCAGGAGACATGCCAACTTATGATTTTGTTGTGTCTTTGGCCCCACTATTACTTATTTACTATGATAGCCACTACTCAGAGTGGATTACTATTTGTTCATAACATATAGGAATGGAAGAACATGCCTCCTCCTAACTGTGCATGTGTAACAAAACTATCTTGTCTCATCCCATCTCTTCAAAAGCATACACAGCATTATTTATGCAATTACTCTATTTCTTTCAACATCAAACTTTCATACCACGTAGCTCAAAAACTACTTAACCAGAAATGTTGAGTGCTGTTTTATGTGTATGCTATTTTACCTATTTCTCATCATTTTTGAAAACACTGAATACCAACAATTCAATAGTATACTCACATCTTTGACAAAAAAGATGATAATTAGTATAGTCCAGAAGATGATTGCAATGAAGAGCAGCAATAGCAGGAGTGGATGCTGCTGGCTTGTATAGCGGTACTTCTCATAGAGAGGGTCTGTTATCCTGCAGTCATCGTTTTCATTGAAGAAGTATTTACCCTTAGCTGGCATTTTATCCCAGGTTGGCTGCTATTTCTCTCAGTTCCCAGGGCACACAAAAGGACCAAGCTGAAGCCTCTACTTCAAAGAGAACGTCTGACTTTTCGCTGCCGTCACCACAACCTTTAGCCACGCTGAGCACCCCGGGTTCTCCGATTTTACTTCTCATGAGCACTAACTTCAGATTCCCGATGCAACCAAAAGCGAAAGAGTTAGCGTCCCTAAAACCAGGGGCTATTCACCAGTTTCAGGTGGGAATCTTTAGATCAATTTGTACATGTGCTGCAAGGATTTTTATTTTTTTCTTTAAATTATTTTGAAAGTCTCTACCTTCTTTCCATAAGCTTGAATTTCACTTCCTGAGATGAACTCTGTAGAAAAACAGTATTATTAAGTTACGTGTCTTCAGACAAAAGTGCACAACATTCCCCCTACCCAAAAAAAGCACACTTAAACTCACTATCTGCATGCTCTAAAGAGCAGCAACTGAAAGCTGCTTCTGGCTCACAGAATGGAAGCCCGACAGCCCCTTGCACAGGCGATGCTGTCTTAACAGCCACAGAAGCAAGGCTCCAGCAACACTTAGCAGTGGCTGCTCAGCGTGCACCATCACACCTTACTCCACCAACTGAAACTTCATATGAAAAGTGTACTAAATTTGGTTTGTTTCCTTTTGAACAAATGATGTATTTTCCATGGGCGCAGTGTGCAATAAAAACTGAAGACAATTCACACTACGAAGACTGGAAGAACTAGTAAACGTGCTGGTTTGAGGGCAGAAAGTTTGCTAACCAGCTGATGTGGAAATGTGTTGAACAGTGAGCATACAGCTCCCTTCTGAAACCAAAAGATGCAATAGATTTTTTTTTGTTTGTTTTGTGGGTTTTGTTGTTACGAAACAACACTTTTGAAGTGATGCATATATATAAATCATTAATCATAATACATGTTTCTTGCTTTAATTCTTTTTCAAAATGTGTATTTTAATTTTTTTTTTTTTACTCCTTTCACAATTTGTTTAATTAAAAAGGAGACCAAAAATTAGAAAGGAATACAACCGAAGCCAAAATTCACTCAACTATATATTTAAAAAAAAAAAAAAAAAAAAAAAAGCGTCTAAAAAAGCTTCTAGCTCTATATATTTCATTCAACTCCAATTAATAGCGTTTCCAGGGCAAAGTGTGCATTCTATTAACAATGAACATTAAGAGATTAACTGTATTGGTAATTACTAGTTACCAACGTTTTTCAAGTACATTCGTGAATATAGCTCATTCAATGCCAAGAGACATAAAACAAAAAAGCAGGGGGATGGGATGGAGGGGAGCATGAAAAACAGGCTTTCAGAAGAAGTTTTATTAGAACTTGATAACAGGACGACAGCTTCTTTGCCACTTGACTGCCGTCACCATGGTGCCCAAGACTATTTCTCTGGGGAGAAAGAACCAGCTAAAAGAAAAGCCAAACTCTAGCCAGTTACTCTAAGGCAAAACTTTCAACGGCGCATGTTCCCACTGCATTCACATTACAACCAGAAGCAGTGTTAAGGAATGCAGATGCATATTGAAATCTGAAATAAAATAAGGTTTGTTTCAATAGATCTTCCCCTTGTACAGTTAATGGCACACCTGTGCCATTGTTAGGCACACCTGTACTTGCTGTTACTGAGCTTTCTTTCCTAATAAAAAGGTCTCCTATATTTTACCTGAAAAAAATCCCCTGGCACTTATTCTATTTGCATACGCATCATTGTGCTCTTGCAAAGGTGTGTGGATGCATCATAGAAATCAGTGACAGTCACAGAATCACAGAACAGTTTGGGTTGGGAGGGATCCTTAAGGATCACCCATTTCCCACTCCCTGCCATGGGTAGAGACCCCTCTCTGTGTATATTCTCAGAAGACAAAGAAAAAAATTATTTAATATACTCACTGAAATACAATTTTATGGTAATTTTTAAGAACCTTTCAAAATATCTATTATCATAAAAAAAAAAAAGCCTTTTTCCAGTTTGGAAAACCAAATCCATTTTCTAAAAATAACCATTAATTACTAAGCAGTGATACATTCACAATTATGAGACACACAATGCTGTCTTGGGCTACTTAATCTGCAATCTAAGAAAAATGACTTCACAGCTTTTCTTCTGCCATTTATTCTTCTGACTCTGCCAAGGAAAATACACCACCAGGCGCAATCTATTCTTCAGAACTACACTGTGGCTCTGGTTCAGTTGTCTAATGCTCAAAAGATGAAAAAGATGTCAAATATCAGCTTTAATACTACTCAGGGATGGCTTCAAGAGTTTTACAGGATACAAAGATCAGAGAGACACGTCTCTTCAATGACTTAATCTGTCTCAATAAAGTAAGAGGGTGCTACCTTACTGATTCACATATTCCTTCCAATTGTTACCCTGACATACACTGCAAGTAATTACTAACGAGCCCTGGGTCACAGCACTTTCTTCTCAAAAACTCTGTTAAGTAAATAAATCCTCAATTTGTACCATATTGGTTTAACAGGAATCTGTAACACACTACCCGAATACTACTTGGAGATGAATAATTCAGTTCTGGACTAATTTCAGTTTGCATCCTGCATCCACTGCCACTACCAGAACCCTTTTTAAAAAGAGCCAACCAGTAACTTGTGCTTCTTCAGTACAAGCAAAATATTTTAAAACTTCAAATTGCTTAACCAGACTTGAACACAAAAATGGTAGTGATATTAATTCCTCCCATTAGCTTAAAATTTCCTTAAAAAAAGATCTATTCTTCAAGAAACTAACAGACTTAGCTGAAAGTTTCCAGTCCTTTTGTCCTTCCTCCCCCTTTGATTTTTTTTTCCAACAGCCACTTTAAAGCAGAGAAGAAATACTTATGAGAGGGAGAAACGTTCCGTCTCAGAGGTGACATGACACACTAGTAAAATCATCGGTTGAAGGCATTCCTGTTTATGTATTTAAGGATCACATGAGCACTGTTCACCACAGCATCACTTTTACTTTTTTTGGTCATTGCTTCTTGGAGATTTGGCATTCTGACACCACAAGAGAGATGCAACCCTATGCTGGCAATAGACCACAAAGTCCAAACAGCACTCCCAGAAGCACCAGCAGCAAAAAAAAAAAAAAAAAAAAAAAAAAAAAAAAAAAAAAGAGCTCTGATCATCACTTTATCAAAAAAAAGCTTTCTTTGGAAGTCTTCGCCACGTTCTGAAGAATTAGAAAGGAGAAGGAAAAATTTGTCAACAAGATAAGTTCAGTGTATGCTTATATATATATATTTATATATATATATATATATTTATATATGTATATACACACAGAAATAACCCCAATAGTATGGATTGGAAGCTGCACTGAGGACTGACCAGAACGTCTACCAAACAAATGAATAAAACTCGATCAGATCTAGATGAGTTCCAGCCCTGCGCATGCCAGTTAACGTGAAAAATATTTGGTCAGATAAAAAAGTTGACCCAATGAATATACAAGAGCATTGGACTCGTGATAGGTACAAAATAATAAGAAGAAGAAAAGAAAAAAAAAAAAAAAAAAAGAAGAAGAAGAAAGAAAGAAAGAAAGAAAAAAGGAAAAACAACCAGTAAGATTCCTTCCAGAATGTGAATCAAACGGGAAACTGATCTGGGAACTTGCATCACTCAGACAAGAGGCACATCACCTGATGGGGTGATAGCATGCCTGTGCCCCCACTGCTGCCAGGACTTCCCTCATTTTCCATCTCCAGCCACGTCCTAAACAGCATGCAGAGGGTGCTGAAGGACGGGTAACTTCTGATCTGTCCTAAAGGACCGGTGCCATGGCAGGGTGAGCAGGGAGACATGGGAGAACATCTGAGGCCCTGAGAGCACAGCAGAAAGCTCCGTCACAGCGGCACAGAGAGCGTTCTTCCTTCCTGGCAGCACAAGGTGGAGCGACAGAACGACGTGCTATCTGACAAAAAAAATCAGGCTGATAACAACAAAAAAAGCTCTTGGTAGGGCCTTCCTTTATCCTATTTATGAAGCACAAACTGTTCTCAGGTTTCAGACTGTGGAGTGGACCTGGCAAATCCATATCCTTCTGCTCAGTCTCCCACTCAGGACTGACGCAGATGGTCAGGAATCACATCCTTTCTCCCCTTTCCTTACAAGTACTGTCCCTACCAGACACTGACCGAGTTGATGCCATTCCAAGTAGGATCCAAGTACGCTGCAGTTCTGTTTTCCATTTTGAAATTATCAACGTATTCACAAACACATTCTCAGTAACTGCCTGGATAATAAGTACTTATTTTTCTACTTAGCTGCTCATTTGCAGCTAAGTCTTACTCACCTCAAGCTGTTTACTGAAAAGCAGTCTCATCCATGAAATGCTAAAACCAAGCCGTAATAGCAAGAATCAAGTAAAATTACATATATTGCCTTATTTTTCTCAATAGCCAAAGCACAAAAGTGAGCAGAAGCAGTTTTTCTGTTTTTGACTACTACAGCATCAAAGAAAAAGGTGCACTTTCGATTTTCATTCCATCTTTTGTTTCACGCAAATGACAACAGTGTTTCTGAAATTACATTAGCAATTTCCATGACAAGAATGATTGCTGACCATAATTACCCATTAGCAGATATTAAAAGGGAATCAGGAATCTGTGATCATCAAATTGAATAATTGCAGGAGTATTAGTAGATGAATTATGAATTTCAGGCAAAAATAATCTACAGCCTAGTGGACTCCACAACTAATTCAGTCTAGGAAATGAATGTTAGCAATCCTTTTGGATTTTGCATACTTCGTAGTAGTCACCACAGGAAATACCACTCATGTTAAAGACAACACTTCTTCCTTTTAGGAATTTGCTTCCAAATGCTAGCCTGCAGTCATCTTAGCTTTTTCTGCTCCTATAAAAATATTAAAAGGAGAACAGACGCATTTGTAATGCCTTATCTGCTATCAGCACTAAATCTAACTTGTGCAGTAAATTTCTTTACAAAGGTAAACCGTTTTTGTACCCTGAAGTTCTTTGTGTGTCATTCCACCTTCCTTATTTATGTTTAATTTGTGAAAAATTCCTTCTGGAAAACGGAAGGAATCTGATATACATTTACCTTGCTTTCCTATTAAAAGTGAGCATTCATGCAATTAAGCTTCATTGCATGATCACTCAAAGCTTGATTTACATACAAAAGCCAAAACAATACAAAAAAGTAGTCTGACAACTGGAAAAAAGTCAGGAAACAGAAGAAACCCCAACGTGTCGGAACAATTGTTATCAATGAAATAAAACAAAGGTTATCACTATGCACTCAGAGCCATAATGATGACAGTGCTAAATACTCTGCAAAGAAAAACTAAAACGTTCTCTATTCACATTCCTATCTGTATAGATTGCTTCTTCTCATGACATGTGTGGTACAATAGCCTTTAAAATCAGAACAACTTGTAGTAGTAGTAATTTGAATATAGTTTTCCAGTCACTGGTAGAAACAGAAGATTAGAAATAGCGGAGGCCATGGTTTCACACACATCTGAGCTGAGCAGGCAGCTCCGAGCACAAGAAGGAGAAGGTGTCTCCCACCTGGACCCCTCTCCTGGCCAGCCTGCCCAGGCACCCAACTCCAGCACTCTCTGGCCCCTCTTCTGAGCCTACTCACCAAGGAAAACAGAAAGCTAGTTTTGCCCTGTCACTTCTCTCTCCGGGTGCTGGAGCGTGTCAGCAAGCAGAAGCATCCAATGAGCTCCAGAGCTGGCCCAGCTTTTGGAAAGGAAAGGCAAACCACAAGTAGGGGAGCAAGGGCAGCAGTGAGTTGCTAATTGACTCATCAATTCTCACGGGTCCACAGCCCAAAAAGAAGTTTACTGATAACATCGCATCTGGAGCTGGCAAACACCACTATGGTTACAGGACAGGCTTCAAGGAGAGCCATTAGCCCATCACAAAGAAATCTCTGTGCTACTGATCCACCACGCAGGACACAGCAATGACTACAGAAGATGACTCAGGAAACTAAAGACTCATAATTTACAACGAGCTCGTAAACTAAGCTAAGTAAAAGAGGAAAAAGAATCCATATAACCAGACCAGTGTGACTAAATTAGATGGGAGAGTTCACTGCTGTTCCAAGGTAGTTTATTGTGCAAACAGAAGGCAGCTCAAAAAACAATCTCTCCAGCCCTATAATTAACTTCAGTTTCTATCTCAGCAGGAAAAAAAAAGTCCTTTTATAATGCTGATTTTCATAAGCAACAAACTCCAGGGTGTAAAAAAGTATTATCACACCAGAAGAGAATTCAGCTGTGCTTTGCATGTTTCAAAGTCCAAGGTGTGTGATTATTTCATGAGTCCCAGACACTGCGATGTACCTCACAGATAGATTTTCTGACTAACTGGTTTAAAATTGAATTTATGACTACAAAAGTCAATATCCCACTTACAGTAAGTTTTTTTTATGTGACCTGTTTTAAAAGTCACATCTTTGAACAGTGTCCTCAGAAGTCAGGATAAGTTTTCATTGTATAATTTCAATTATATCTAAAGCAGAACACTTGCTCAGTTATTTATAGTAATAAAGAGCAACGTAAAATACATTACAAAAAAAAATCTCAAATACAGAATATTTAGCTTGAAGACTATAGGTAAAATAGTGTTTCCAACAGAGGGGGGAAGGAGGGAGACTCAATTTTTTCTACTGAATACCCCTGATTTTTACAGAAACTGAACTCCCTGATATTTTCAAAACATTTTCCTTATAGGGGAAAAAATACATTACACCAGGTAATACTCAGTCTATACTGAAATTAGTACTAAGAAAAAGGATCATTTGAAGAAAGGCACGTTCAAACTGACAAGTCTTTTGTCCTGATGTTATTGTTTAGGATGCTAAAGCTGACAAACTCCCTCAGCTTAAAAGAATTACGTAATTACATCCAGACTTAAATCTCTCTCGTTTGTATAGCAATATTTTAAATACATGTATGCCTCCACTTTTCTCTCTCCCTAAAGCAACCAAGAAACAGTCTGCTGATGTGCCAGCACCAGAACACTTGGACGTAACTTGCCTCTTCTTACAGCTAGGTACGCCAGGAGATGCTCAATAAATCACAGTGAGTGCAATGGGCATCACACATTACTTTTACCTTCCCCCCACCTAATTTAGTTATTTAGGGGGAGTGTTGCAGTTCCAGAGAAATGTATGTTTCCCAACTCTAGGGTAAACAGTGTATTTGCACAGAACAGGTGCAATCACAACACGGCAAGGGATAAGGGGCATGCTATGGGCAGGAGGAAGATAAAACCTGTCCTAAGTCAGATAAGGAAAGAAATCACTTGCTATTTAGATTTAGGTTCAGTCCTACTAAGGACAGTGAAACAGAGAAGCAGGCTCAGAGAGAAACAAAGCTCTCTCTTCTCTCTACAATACTTGCATGCTGCTGACCTGAGGAGAAACCCATACAGACAGCTGAGCCTCAGCTGATGCACTGAACCCAATAGCTTTGGGTTTTTAGTCTTTTTTTTTTTTTTTTTTTCCCAGTCTCTGAGTTTTTGGAAGAACTAACACAGACGTCCACGCTGAAAATATGTCACTGAGTAGTAGGTAACTGACCCCATAAGGTTGCTCAAAGCATAGATCACAGAATCATGGAACCACAGAACTGAAGGGGTTGGAAGGGACTTCAAGAGATCATCGGGTCCAACCCCCTTACCAAAGCAGGTTCCTTAGAGCAGGCTGCCCAGGTAGGCATCCAGATGGGCCTTGAATATCTCCAGAGAAGGAGACTCCACAACTTCCCTGGGCAGCCTGTCCCAGTGCTCCGTCACCATCACCGTGAAGAGGTTCTTCCGCGTGTTGGTGCGGAACTGCCTGTGCTCAATCTTGTGGCCATTACCTCTTGTCCCATCCCCACAAGCCACTGAAAAGAGGTTGGCCAAATCCCTCTGTCTCCCACACCTCAGGTATTTATACACATTGATGAGATCCCTTCTCAGTCTTCTTTTCTCCAGGCTGAACAGACCCAGGTCTCTCAGCCTTTCCTCATAAGGAAGATGCTCCAGGCCCCGTATCATCTTTGTGGCCCTCTGCTAGACTTTTTCCAGGAGATCCCTGTCTTTTTTGTACCAGGGAGCCCAGAACTGGACACAGTACTCCAGGTGAGGCCGGAGCAGGGCAGAGTAGAGGGAGAGGATCCCCCCCTTGATCTGCTGGCCACGCTCCTTTTAATGCACGCCAGGATCCCATTGGCCCTCTTGGCCACCAGGGCACACTGCTGACTCATGGTCAACCTGTTGTCCACCAGGACCCCCAGGTCCTTCTCCTCAGAGCTCCTCTCCAGTAGGTCACCCCCAGCCTGTACTGATACTTCAGGTTGTTCCTTCCCAGGTGGAGGACTCTACACTTGCTCTTGTTAAACCTCATTTGGTTTCTTCCTGCCCATCTCTCCAGCCTGTCCAGGTCTCGCTGAATGGCAGCGCAGCCTTCTGGCATCAGCCACTCCTCCCAGCTTTGTGTCATCGGCGTACTTGCTGAGGGCAGACACTATTCCCTCATCAAGGTTGTCGATGAAGATGTTGAACAAGACTGGACCCCGCACCAACCCCTGGGGAACACCGCTAGTCACAGGTCTCCAGCCAGACTCTGCTCCTCCGATCACCACCCTGTGAGCTCAGCCAGTCAGCCGGTTCTCAACCCACCTTACTGTCCACTCCTCTATCCCACACTTTCTCAGCTTTGCTAGCAAGATGTCATGGGAGACAGTACCAATCAGCACTGCCTTCATACTGTACTCTGTTATCAATAGCTATTATAGAACCAATCATTTTTAAATGCTTTTACCAAGCATCATAACCAAAATACAAGGGTAAGCCATAATACGAGAACAACGTTGCTTGTGTTTAAGCCAAAGGTAAAAACCATTTTTTCTGTCTGAATTTCTACTTATTCACCTGTATCTGCTTCAGGAAGAACACTAACTTGAAGGATATCAGATCTGCAGACAATTTCATGTTGGAAACAAACCTCAGCCCAATGCTGATGACAGATGGACAACAGAACCAACATGACTGTACATCAGCACCAGCAACAATGTACTGTGGGGTGCTATTGCAGTACAAATATTTTTGAAGTATAACATGCCCTTAAAGTTTCATAAAGAAAGCCTTCCTACCGTTTCTGAAAAAGGGACGTATTAAATCCAATTCTCCTTTATTTAGTGACCAGCACTTCACCAGTAAATTCTATACAGTACATGTCTTTAAAATCTTATTTCTGTGTACTATTTATTATATAAGGGCATTTTAACGTTCCCCAGACATCTTCAAATATCAGCCATGCAGTATTTATTACACCACCACACTCATGCTTTACAGCCAAAACCAAAACTAAAACTAACACTTGCAATAAGGAAGTTCCCTCCCTTGGAGGTTAAGCACTGAAGTACCACTAAGGAGACATACCTACACTTCTGGCAGGAAGTTTTGCTTCTGCTGTTATACCCTACCTCAGCTCACAACAGACACCAAAAAAGAACAGATTGGTTAAGAAAGGTTTCAAAAAAGCGTTGTGGGGTTTAGGAAAGGTCACTTATGAGCTCACTAAAATAAAACACCACCAACGGGATAAAAGCTCTGAAGTCTTATATTTTCAGTCATACTTGATAGCAACAGAAGCTGCAAAATTGTTACGGGTTTCACACATTTATCACTGACCCACACTACAGGCTATGTGAACCAAGTGTTCACGAGTACCTGGGTGTGGTCTCTTGGATAACTGAAAGAAGAGAGGTGTACAGAAACAGTACAAATCTCTCTGTGTTGTACTGCTCCATAGGCAACCACATAACCCATGGGAATTTTTTACACTGTAAGTTTTGATTGTCTACCAAGATAATGCAACTGCTGAACACAAATCTGTAATCACTATCATTCTCATTTTATCTTATCCTGTATCTTTCATTTTCAAAGCTTTGCTTGGCAGCCAACCCAACTGTTCTCTACACTAACAAGCTACTGGAAACCTGCATCATGTGAAGCACTGAGTCACTATGGGAAATATTGGTGTCTCAGGAGGCAACAGCTGAAGTGAAGCAGGCACTTAAATTAAATTACCCTTGAGCAGCTTTACCCTTTGGATTCAGTGATACTAAATTCAGTTAACTAGTATTATAAAACAGAAATAGTTAATATCAAAAACATGAAATAATTTGATAGCCACAGCAAAACTTGAGGATATGGTAAATGTTACTTGTCTAAAAAACTCTGAAGTTACTTCCCTGGAGTAACATAGAGTCCACGGAAGAACTTTCCAAAATAGCAAAGAATGCAGCCACTATCACATGAAAGTTTATCATGCTGATCAACATCTAACCAATCCCCAGAGCAGGGCGAAGCCACTGAGAAGGTACTTTTTACCTAGACTGTAAGGCTGAGCTGTGCATGACAGGTTACTCTGGGGTTTTATGGTCCTAAATTTTACTTAGAATCCTGATTAAAAAAAAAAAAAAAAAAAGAAAAAAAAACTTGTTGTTTGCTTACCATTACAGGCCACAGAATTCATCAGCAAAAGTAGCATTTCTTCACTCCATTGTGGTCTGCTTGATCATTTTGAAATTTGTGCAGCAGAGTCAGTACAGCCCAGGCAGGTATGATTCTTGACACCAAATCTTTGAGATACTCACACCAACCTGCAACAAGATGAGGACTCCTTATTCCATGGACCACCGTAGGCATTAACAATGTTTCTACTCCTTCCCCTTGTAGCTCAAGGAAGAAAAAAAGACTACTCAACCTCTGTCTTTTGCCAGGAAAATAAATAGAAGGAAAACTTAGTTTACTATACTCTGACAATGACAATGCACTGCTTTTTAAAAACAAAATATACATTTATGCATATTTGTATACTTATCTAAAATATCTTTGTCACCAAGAACACACACACAAGCGTGCACGCTGCATGTCTATACGCAATCCCACTCAGCAGCAAAGCTATGAAAACACTTCTGTCACAAGGAGTTAAATGCCCAGTTCATCCTTAAGCACTGGGACAAGCTGTGATCAAATCTTGCTACTTTTTGGATAGAAGTTGCTTGGATCCACTTAGCCAAGTTCATGGGCATCAGTATTTATAGAAGTCAGGTGGAGACTGGAGACAATTCTTAAGAAAAAGGTCAAGATCCTGACAAAGCCTTCCTGCAGCCTTAGAGATAAAAGAGGAAGGAAGAAAACAAGACCACATCTCGCAGAGCTGATCTGAAAAGGCAGATATAAATCTGCTGCGTGTATGTGTGTAAACAGAGATAAAAATGAGACTATAACCTCTGTACATCTTATTAGAGGTACGTGTTCGATCTGGAATGCCCAAACAGGTTTCCTCTTTACTTTCATCTTAATACTTCTCCAGCAAGCATGGCTCCCTGGTATTCAGCAGACAGATGCTTCAAGCTGCTTTGAAATGGGTCAGTGCAGTCCAGAGAGCAATACCAGCAGCTGCTCACTGGTACTCACGTAGGAAAGTGAGGAGAATGCCCAAACAGCCAGGGTGTCCCAGAAATTTCATAATGGTTTTTAGAAATATATGGTATGATTTATTCATTTATTTTTCAGTTATCCAGAAAGAACACTTCAGAAATTTTACACAAGTTGCTAAAGAGTTATGTTTTTCAGAGTTTGTGAAAGGGCTTAACTGCTGTTATTTGTACTTGTATCGTGATAGCTCTTAGAGGTTACAGTAAGGATTATGCTCGGTACCCAAAACTTCACCAAATTTCTTCCTTTAAAAAAAAAAAAAAAAACTGTCTGAAAATACAAATTTCACCAGAGCCTCCGATAAGCAGTTACATGCAAGATGAACTTTATGGGCAGAGGGATCAAGCTGCCCAGCCAGAAGGTGTGTCAGGAGCAGGCCCTACGGACAGTACGCTTCACATCATGCACCAGCACTGAAAACAAAGGCAGACATGAGAGAAGTACTTTGCTTCAGCACCTACAGGGAGCAAAAAAGATGGTTCTCTCTGTATGCTTACCCAAAGCTCATCAGAGGCACAGAGAGCAGCCTCCTGATAAGCAGCATGTTTCAGGAAGCAAAGCACGGTACTTTGAGCCATTTTTTGATCTACGAGACAGAGAAAGCTGCCTGCATTCAGCGCTAACCACAGGCCCTATTACCCTAGCAACTGTTTGCAGGCCCTGCTCATTCTGCCTGCCGAACACTTACCAGCTACACTGCGAGCACTGCGCCTTGCTGCTCTGACTGCAGGTGCTTTTCACACTTACCAATTTGTTATTTATGTGGCATTGAGCTGGTGGATCAATGCACCTGCAGCACAAATCTGTTTTATCTTTTTGTGTGTGCATGCACACTTTTTGCTGTTTTTCGTTGGTGTTGTTTATTTTTAATGTGTGTTCAATCTTTATCAAGCTAAAACTATTAAAAGTTGTAAAAACCTACAGCCAAGCTGCAACATTAAAAAAAAAAAAAAAAAAAAAAAAAAAAAGTCTTCTGTTCAGTCGTTAGTAACACACTATTACTTCTTTTTTTTTCCTTCAAAATTTTTCTGTTGCTTTAGGTTTGGAGCCTTACAATATGAAGAAGACATGAGAATAGCTCTCAGTTAATTTTACTGAGAGTTCATTAGCTTCAAGAAATAACAAATGTGACCTAACAGAAACTCCAAACAGAGGGATGGATCATTTTTGTATTACAAATTCCCAGACTTAGCATACTTCACCCAAATGTAACACCTGTTTAGAGCACAGACTTCCAAAACTGGATGATTCTTCCCTGTTTTATTCAGGACATCTGTTCACGAACATATCAACTAGTCCAAGGAAATTCAGATTTCACTATTCTCCAAAATACTTCATAAATGCTTAAAACACATTTCATACTATCATCTTTTTAAAATTTAAAAACAACAACAAAACTGTATATAAAGCACACCAAAATTATTACAAAGACTAAGATGTTTCCTTTACTGCCTGGCTAATATTTACAGATTTCCTTAAAATCACTTCCATGTTATCCTATATTTCCAAAGAAACATAAATTGAACTGATGTTTAACTTAAAGTTTACATTATTCAGGAACTTGTAAGACAGTTTACTGGAGAAACAATATAAACACTTAGACGCAAAAGTCAGATTGAAACTGTCTCAGACAAAGCTGGGACTGCTTCCTCTCCTATGCTATCTGTAGAATTACTTTGAAAACCACAAGAAATGTCAAAATTGTATCAATTTCTGCCATAAAAGGAATTTTAAGATTACTAAAAGATAACACAACAGAGCAGCCTGACTGTACTTGTTACAACCAGCTGAGCATTCTTCATTCTCTTCTTCATTTTACCTTTGTTATACCCGAACTCCTTGGCTACCAACGTCTTGCAACTGATCCCCCTGGGGAAACACCTAGAAAACAGGACTTCTACACAAAGACTGGTTTCTGGTCTTTTGGAAGTAATATTTAATTAACGCAGGAACTATTTCCTGAGCACACAAAGTTTGAAGTAAGAAGACCCACACAGAGACTATCTCAGAAGGAAGGTCTCCAAGATTTGCTGGTACAATCTTTCTTGCTGCAACAAGTCTGAAGGCTATACAGTGCTGCTGGAGTGGTTTTGCATTTCAGTGACAATTGTTTTTCCATCTGATACAAGCACGTAATTAAGAATTTAGCAAACCGTAGTTCATATTTAAACTATTTCAAATTTAAAATTGCAATTATTTTCATGAGCAAAAGCAAGAGCAGAAACACCATTACCACAGGCTGCATCAAATACGCAGTTTCCACCCCTGCAGCTGCAGCTCTCCAGCACTACTGGAAGCTCTTTGCCAAAACCCAGGGGGGCCTCACTACAGCTCTCTTTCTCTCAGCAAGGTCGTACTATCGTTTGTTTTATGTTAGTGCCTTGGCAGGGCTGGTATTAGCAGGAATTCATTGGCTGAGACACGATACAGACGTGCACCAGAACTAACCAGAGTGAAGAATGCTATGGAGTTGAAACTGTACAGGACCAACTAAAGGAGGCAGAAGATACAGCACCCCAATAATGCAACAGTGGACTTCAACTACTCATCCATAATGAGATAAAATGGCATGAGATAAAAAGCAGAAAGTGACAAATTCAAAAATAGCAATCTAGAAACGATCTGAGAAAATGATATATCTTTTAATGGAAATGTAATCAAACTATATAACTAAATTCCATAGAATTACAGGGTTAACTTTTATTGTTGGGAGATGAAAAGGTGTTTTGGTGGTTTTTTTTTTTGTTTTTTTTTTTTTGTTTGTTTGTTTGTTTGTTTTTTTTTTCCCCAGCACTATACACCAAGAAAATTCTGACTAAAAATGGAATTAAGAAGTAGCCCTAAACTCTGACCAAACACTAGTTTCCTAACAGATAATCCATGATTCAGAGACTTCACATTTGAAGTAGAAACGCAAGAGGAAAGCAAGCAGTTATGCACTGGAAAAGCGCTTAACTAAAATGCCATGAAGCACCTCAGTAGCAAATCTGGGAATACAACCCAGGCTTGATAGTTCACTGGCAAGATCTTATCTGGTAGATCAGAGAGCTCCAGTGGGAGCATAAATCACCCTTTTAATTAGTGTCACAGCCATTTCCCTGCGTTTCAAAATTCTGATTACTTTTAACTTTCACTGAATTTGTTCAGTACAGTTCAAGAGCAGGAATGAAATCCAAATATTGCCAAAAACCCAAGACATTATTTTAACAACCACATCCTGTGGTTAAAGCATAATAAATTCCAGAGGTATTTTTCCTGCCTGTAATCCCTTCTTTCCATCCTGTGCACATACAAATTCTCAAACCTTCTGAAGCTCTTAGCCTATGGATGAGAAGGATGACCACTGCGGTTAAAGCGAAGAACTCAAAATCCATTTCCTAACTTTCGGCTCTCCCACAGATTTCCTGCTGGCAGGCTTTGAGTGTGTGGTATCCCTTTTTCTCTCCCAAAGGAGCTGAACTAATACCATCATCAATCCCCAAAAGGTGCTGACAAAATATATAAACACTCACAGGACATTTTATAGTCCAAAATGATTTGCACCTTTAACAATGCATTACAGTAATCACCAGCTTTGACACGAACTTTTTGTTGGACTTTAATATCATGCTTCCAGAAATTGATATCCCTGGAGGAGTCTGTCTCTTTAGCTGTGGCAGGAAGCACAATGACAGGCTTTAAATATTGCATAAAAAATAATTAAGTTATTGTATAATAGTATTATATTCAAAAATAAAAATAAAATTAAATAAGAATGCGTGCTAAGGAGAGCAAAGTGCCGGTCATTCAACTCCCACTGACAGTCACGGTGGTTACAAAAGCTACAGAGCAAGTCAGTGCTGCAATTTCAGTTACACAAGCAGGAAAAAAATTAATTTATGTTCCGATAACCTGAGAAAGAAAAGTTTGTTTGTTTGTTTGTTTGTTTTTGCCCCCCCCCAGCATAAAATCATGTTATTTAAACAATGTCAAGACAGAGCGATGGCTGGAATCATGGAGGCCTTTGCACCCCTTTCATACATCTGTAACCCAACCACCACTTTTTTTTTTTCCACGTATGATTCAACCTGACACATGGGCCATTGCTACCACTTCCTTATTTCTAAAGCCCAGCTTACTGCTCGAGCCATGAGCCCTAATGTAACGGGACAACAGCCTCCTAGTGAAATGACAGGCGTCACTACCAGGGATGTATTCACACACAACCAGCTACTATGGCAAGGGCACATATTAATAAATCAGCCCCCTCTCCACAGACACAGACACACAGCTTAAATTAGTTTAGTGAATAGAAAGCTGGAGAGGAGCTTTAGCTGCTCATTTTTTTTAGCAGCTAAACCCATAGTTCTTGGCTGCAGCTCTGGGACAGGGGCTTGTTCAAAGAGTTTCCCCTTCTCTTCTTCCCATCGTGTCACCACACCACATCACTGTTTCGTTATGAGCGTGTGAGTGTTTCTAGGCCCACGCTTGGTCGGCTCAGCTCAAAAATAACCTATTGCATCCCTCAGTTTTTGCTTCCTTTTCTCTAACTGCACCCACCAGGTCAGCAATCTGGCACGGCCAACAGCGGGGAGCTGTGGAGCACAGGCAGGAGGCAGCTCCTTCACCTGGCAGTGCCACCAAAGCCCCTGTATGAAGGAGCTGTGCTCCCACACATGTCCTGAGCCCAGAGATAATGAGAGAAGAGCCAGGAATAGAAAAGATCAGCTTCTTGGGGAAAACAGACTTCTCAGCATCTTTGCTAGGCAAGCAGTCAGAGCAGTCAGTGATTCGCGCTTCAGTTCAGTTATACACAGTCCATAACATCAAGGAAATATTCAAGAATTTAAGAGGCACTGATAAATATCCACTACAAGTGAAGACTCACCCCAGTCAGACTAGCTTATCCCATCCCTGAAAACTGCAGCAGCGAGCAAGATGTGAGATGCTTTCCCAGAGCAGGGAGGAGAATGGCAATTGCATCATTTTTCAAGATCAGCAGTGGCAATGGTTTAGGCAGTGGCTCTCTTTCCTGTGAGTCAGTATTGAACCCATTGATGCCCTGCAGTGATCCCTGGGGCTCTGTTACTTTACCTGGGGATCTGTTACTTTAGTTTTCAGAAAGAGTCAGAACATACTGCTAATACTTTGGGCAACTTCCAGCAGCCAAATTACTGTTAATGCCCAGAACACTTACTACTTTTGTCAGGGGGCCTCCTATACTCTTGCTATCAGCATTCTGCAGAAAGAAAAAGCCAGAAAAAAAAAAAAATCTGACTTGAGAGAACCACCCTACAAACAATATTCACATCAGTTGACTGCCAGGTTTCTGCTTCCACCACTGTATCACGCTAAACTTAAAAATAAAAAAATAGTAACTTCGTATGGAAAAAAAAAATAAAATAAAAAGCATTCAGAAAAACTGTTGCATGGCAAGACAAACACCAAAAGTATCTGTATTTAAGTGCAAGTGAGAGGGGATTTATTGAAGGAATTTCAAGATAAGCAGAACCATTTAAAAGGTTCAACTCACGCTTTTTTTTTTTTTTTTTACTAAAAAAGTTCTGCATAGAAACTGAAAAAAAATCAGTCCTTTTGTGGCTATTTTGAAGCTCATAATACATGTTTTAAATACTTTATACACCTTCCCTAGTTAAATCTCAAACCCAGGTATTTTTGCATTTAATTTCCAGTCTAGAAAGACATATGACTGCTCACTGGTAAAGTAAAGAAAAACCACAAACATTTGTGTACGTGCAGAGTGTTTCTAAAATAACACACTCCCCAAATATTTTTAAATCCAAAAGCCACTTTTACACTGAAACTTCCCTCAGATATCTCTGTTGCTTTTAAATTAAGTCACTTAACTGTTTCTGACAAACCTTCACTAGGAAATACCGTGAAGCTTGCAAAGAGAAAAAGTCGCAAAGGCAAGAATTTAACAAATGTAGCAGAAATACAATGCAACTTGCAATATGACAGAACCTGTACTCATCTCTATCACTTAGCCCGCTTTATTTAGGAGCTAATAGTGAAGGAGCATCATTCTAGGAGCTAATAGCAGGAGCTAATAATGAAGTGTTTCTGGGTAGGGAAAAACATAAACTGTACGCAACCCTTCAGTGACCTAAGCCATGCATAAAAACGGGCACGTCTACATTTTTAGCTACCCTACGTGCTACACACAGCCGTAAAAATGTTGTAACATTGAGTTAAACCATGAGACAATGGTTTATATCCACACTTCTACGTTGTCACCATGGTAAACCTAAGTGTACAGTTAATACAAGAAGTCAGAAATGAGGAAGCGAAAGGATGAAGTGTAAATAAAAATGTCTGGCATGTATTTTTGTTAAAAAAAAAATGCAATCAACTTCTTCAAATGACTAAGTACTTTTGATGATATATGTATTCGGGCACATACATACTTGTTTGTACCAATAATTTAATCACGGTCTCTTTCTGAATGATTCATATAAATATATTCTAGCTCAAAAAAAAAAAAAAAAAAAAAACAGATGAGAAAATAGTTTGAAATTAAATGCAAACAAACTGTCAGAACTTACCTTTCTAAGTGTAATTACTTCAGTTTTTGAAAAAAAAAAAAAAGACAAAACAAAAAAACACTAACATGACAACTGCTTGAACGTGTTCAGTGACAAGCATAGAAAAAGGCAGTCTTCCAGACTGTCAGCTTAAATAGATTTTAAAAAAGAAGGCAGAGGGAACACAGCGGTTCTGACTAAGGTGCTAACAATACAAGTGATGTCCCATTGGGAAACAAATTGTATTGTGTCAGTAAGAGATATGAAGCACAGATTAAGTTGCAAGAATAAGTTTTTATATTTAGACAATGGCTACAGACAATGAACAGAGAAACTAACATTCACTGAACTCTCCACCCAAAACACTGATTTATGAAATCCCAAATCCTTAGACAGGGTGACGCAAAGAAGAAGAAGAAAAAAACCAACAACACACAACAACACTACTAATAAAAAAAGCAGCTGTAATTAACTATGCCAAGTACAAGAGATATTTTACGCATACTATGAGTCCTAGATGTCTGCATAATCAACATCATGGCTGAAAACAAATCTGTACTGTGAATATAAAGCAAGAATTTAAGTAACCCAAAACAAACAAATTTTAAGATTTGCAGAAAATGGTATTCACAAAAGTCTCATCTTAACTGAGATTATGCCTGGAAACTAGCATAAAAATGTGTGAAGAAACCTGTCATTTAAATAAAAGGCAATACAGAAAATTCGTAATCGTGAGCAAAAATGCTGAATGAAGTACCAGTCCGACTGCATGCAATACTAATCCTTCCTCCTGCAGCTTACAGCGGGAAGGCGGACGGCGGCACCGAGTGCCGGAGTCCAGTGACCACGCAGCGCCTGACCTTCCCAGAGCCAGTGCAGACTGGATTTCCCCTTTCCCTCAGGGATCAGTGCTTGGCTGGGTGATGACTGCTGCTCCAAGCAGTCAAGTGACTCTCCCAGTTTGCCCTTCTTTTACAATCCTACAGAAACTAGTAACAGAAGGTCAACCTAAGGAACAGGGAATATTTGGTGAATTTTCTGGAGCATCAAGGAACTTAGACCACAGGGTAAAATGCTGGTCAATAAATTCCAAATAAGAAAGGTGTATTCTCATTCTGGCTAAACTCAAACAGAAGAAAAAACAGGAACCATCAACAAAAACATGCGTTTATTTAGTTTCAGTACTACTATTTCTAGGGGGTTTTACCACTAGTTTTTGTTTAGAAATTAGTCACTTGCACAAAAGCATAAAAATGAGACAATAGCATCAATACAAAAACATCTCGCATACTGCGCATACCCAGCACGTAACCTTACTGATATGTTCCATCATTTAGTGTGCTTGTAATCTGGAATTAAAATTGCTTTGTAGGGAAACATATATTAAAAAGTAAGTCACAGGCCCTAGGAAAGTGCAGAAAGGTTTGCTAACTTCTCCATTAAGACAGGAAGGAAGTTATAAGAATGATTTAGCTGACAAGGTTAGTGCTATACAGGATATTTATGCTTGCTGACATTTTTAGTATGTCACTAAATCACAAAATTGTGTGTTTTAATCAAGCTTTTAGCACTTGACTGCAGAGAAAAACTAAATTTAGGCCAAAAATAGATCAAAATTGAGAAGGGAAGAGCAAGATGAGTCTTACAGTATTAAAACGCTTTAAAAAAAAAACAACAACAACAACAACAACAAAAACCTCAGAAGTGACATTTGGCAATACTGCAAGGAGGGGGTTTCCCTCATCCCCTAGGTTATCACCTTGTAAAATACTCTTTGTATATTTATTTTAAAAGAGAAAGGACAGGTGGGAAAATATCACTGTTGCCCACTTTTGCATCCTATACCTCAACATAGAAAAAAATTAATAATCAATAGCCCATAACAGTCCATGGTGTCTTACTTCAAATCACAAGGCATGCAATGTAGTTTCTATGTTCTGCATTCTGTCCAAAATATCAAATTGTCCAGATTTTAAATATGTATATTTTAAGATTATCACGGTAAAGTAAACTAACTGCATAGTTACATGAATAAGTTATTAGTAGATCAATTAAAATTTGGGGATTAATAGCATGTAAAATCTCTCATAGCAAATGCTACTGTACAAACTGCATCCTCCTGGATATGAAAGTAGAAAAAAACTGTCTCACTTTTACCTTATGCAGAATAATAATACACTCAAGTAATAACTGAGGCATTATAACTAGTTCCTTGGCAACTTTCTGTGCAGTCATCCTCTTAGGTTTGAATGCAGACCAGTTACCAGCCCAATTACTGGCTAAAAACTACCAGAGCCGTAATTACCTAGCTGCTCCGTGACGGCAGCGTTAGAAGCCATACAGGTAGCCTGGCTGCACGCACTTCTGGAGAGGGAGAAAGAACAAAGATGTAAAATACAGCTCTGCAACCACGGATTCCTCTTGATTACCCAGGGAACAAATATCCATATTCTGAAGGTCAGCTGGACATTTCTAACTGTTCATAGGTAACTTTTTGTTCAAGAACCCGAACCCAGTTAGAAGGATGGATTGTACTGCACTACAGAGGGAGGAGCGGCGCTCAGCCTCCACTGCTGAACAAGACATCATTAAAGACCGTCCACAATTACACGGCCGTTCCCTAACAGAACAGGTGGTTAGTGCTTATAAAAACCAGTTTTTCAGGTCTAAACTCAAACCGCAAGGTAACCACGCAACAGCCCACCCAAGGGTTTGTGCCTGACCAGAGGCACAAACCAGCAGCTGAGGGCACGGTAAGAGAATCGAGGCCTGCTGGGATCCTTCTCAGAGGGCAGAGCAAAGAAAAGCCTGCACTGAGGGGTGTGGAGTACGGAGACACAGGAGCCCTACAGAGCGTCAACCGGATCCCCAGAGAATACCCCAGAGAAGGGAGACCCAGGGAACAGCACACAGGATAGTTGGTTTTGCACTAACTAGCGATCTCCAGCATCACCTGAAAACCTTTACAAAGTCCCCCCACAACCAGCTCAGTGTCCCTGTGGCTGCCAGGTACTCTGGCCTGCAGGAGTGAAGTGGTCCTGCTGAATGGGCCTCCCGAACAGCTCCCTTTCCCCAGACGCAGCAAGTTGCGCTGACCTTCGGCCCAGGGCCGCTGTTCCAAGGTTTGGGCTCTGTGAGGGAGCCTGGGGAGGCACAGCCCAGACCCTCCTTCATGCCCTGAAAGCCTTGCATCACTCACCTACAGGGTGGGCACAAACACTGCTAACCACTGTCCTGCACACAGAGCTCAAATCAGGCCGTTTAACCACCAACTAGCATGCAGGAGAACTTACTAAATTCAGACGTGACACTGAAAAGAAAGATGGGGCTGTTCACGCTGAGACCACACAGCTCCTCTGCCTACTGCTAGAGCTTTGCTCTAAGCGTGGGCTCACATCTCTGCAACTCAAGGCAACATTTGTGACCGTTTTGGTCTCCAACGCAATGGATAGGTGCAGGCAAGAGCTTTTGAACCATGCCAGGTTTCCAGAAGAGATATGTGGCCTTCCCCCTTCTGGTACCTCCAGAGCCTCCGTCTCAGTGTTAGTGCTAATCCAGCCTGACTCTGGATCTTGGAAAACCTTACTGAGATCCAAGAGAGTATTATTATACAACATAATTTGGTCTCCTCTGCCTGCAGCCAACAGTGAGCCCATTTCTGTGAGTACAGTGCCACAGTTAAAGTCATTTCACATCTCCCCCCTCAGCCACTTTTCCCCACTCTTGAAATCCCCTCTATTTCTAGTGAGAATGTTTTCCAGCATGTAAGAACAGCAACACTTCATTCTCTTTCCAGCTACTCACTATGTAATTCAGCGTAGCTTTCAGCATGCTGAATACACTGTGTGCTGGAGAAGTGCTGCCTCACTCCTTGGCTTGATTTTAATGACAAAATAACTTCCAGGACAGGTAAAAATAAGTACAGCAGAATGATAAAACGTGACAGCCTGTATGAGCACAGGACAGAAATTCAATCAACATTTAAAACAAGTGTTTAAAGTTACTCTGGTAAACCAGTTTAGCTACAGCTACATCCAAATTCCCTGTCTAAACATGTTTTATCAACAGTTACGGAACACACACATTCAGTATACGAACACAAGCAGCCTGATTCTTGCCTCAATCTATCCAGAATCTTAGGGGGGCAGGGAAGAGCCTTTATTCTTCCAATATATTATTCATGAATTCCTATTTAATCGCCATTACCCAGCAGTGTTATTAGTTTATGGGTTTGCATCTCACCAGAAGCAACGTAACACCCGCGCACAGTTCTGCTCACACTGACAATTGATGTCCCTAAATCACGCTCTGAAACTCTGCAAGTGAGTACTGAACATGCATGCAATCATCGCGTCAGCTCATGGGGGAATAAAATTGCCTGTGTGGAATCTTGCATATTTGTGGCGCTGTAAGAACCACATCAAGTCACATTTACAAAGTAACTGTGCTGTTTTTTTCCTATTTCTTTGAAAGATATATGTGGTGTTTATACTGCTATCAAATTCGCACTTTCTCAGAGCAACTCCTAGTTTTGACTACCCTCTGATGTCTGTGAGTTCCAGACTGTTGTGTTACATTAAACTCCGCACTTCCTTAACCAAATCACAATACGTGCTAACACAATTGTCAATAAAACACCATGTTGCATCTCCTGCCTTATTTTAAAAGTGCAGTGTCCTGAGAGAAAAGGGAGTGGGGGGCTTGTAACTGATGCTTTATTACAATAAGCAGACTAAAAATAAAGAGTATAAAATACGAAATCCAAAACAGGATGCTCCTCGGGAACTTAGAAAAAAAAAAAAAAAAAAGATTTTTTTAAGAAGTACAAACGTGAAATATTTTCACATTCATTTCCTGCTGTACAAGTAAAGCAGAGGAGTGAAGATCTTTCTTATGCAGTCCTGTAATTAGGCTAACAATTAATTCAGCTAGCAATACCTCAAAACAAAATACAGCCCAGGTCACTTTTCCAGCATGCCTGCAGAAGTACAGCTTACTACTTGGGTAACAGGAGCACAGTTTTACAACACAGCTACTGCCTAAAAGAAGGGAACGGTCTCTGCCTGTCTCTCCAGAAGTTCAGCAATACAGTCTTGCCACTTCCTCTCTCCTGGTTGTTCTGTTCCTTCAGAAGAAAAAAAATGCTTATCCAATTAAAAAAAAAAAAAAAAAAAAAGCTTTTTTTGCCCATGCAGTTCCCCAAAACAGCTCAGCAGCTGGTCAGATGAGCAACAGGACTGATTTGAGGAGGGTTGGGAGCAGACCCGGGGAAGCAAGCAGAACTGCCCTCTCCTTGGGGCAGCAGTTCTCTGAGCCATGCCATAGGAATCCCACCAGAATCACAGACGAGTATTTTCAGAAAAAATACTTTACAAAGACGTTTATATAACTAGCAAGCAGAAAGCAATTTAAGGACATTGCCAAAAGAAGCTGTGTTCTCCTGTACATATGCAAAACCCTTACTGGAAGAACAAAAAAAAAAAAAAAAAAAAAAAAAAAAAAAAAAAAAAAAAAAAGACAAATTCATGAACTGCATACAAAAAGCCAAATTTCAATTTGCTCACAAGATTCTGAAGCAACTGCCAGATTCAGTTCTAGAGGGTAAAACAAGAGTTTTCCCAATAAAAAGTCCCCTGCCAGATCGCTCATGGGGAAGAAGAGAGCTGGGCTCTCCTCAGGCCCAGCCAGGCCTCCAGCTCTGGTGGCACTGCTGCTCCACCTCAGACTGCGGCTGCCTATGCAGCCAGAGCAAGCAGGCTCACTCCTCTCGGCAAGAAAGTAATAAAGCCCACACACATTTCTCTTCTGTTATTCAGTTTATTCCAGTAAAAGCGTATCACACAAAGATATAAATGTTTGCTTCCCCCACCCAACTCGATAGTGAGATGGCAGTCACCTCCATGGCAGCTGCCTAAAATTGCCAGCAAAGGAGTAGCAGAAGATCAGGCAGAAAGCGTCAGGAGGTGAGAAAGTGGCAATAGCCATACCCCAGCTTCCTTTCAAATGAGGAAATGGAAACCGAAAATTTATTCTGCTACTGGAACTCATTTTTTTGATTCAGTCCCACAGAAGTTCAGTGGCAACGAGCTGTAAACACGTAGAAAAGCACAAGTAGGAAGTACATTCTCTCTCTACTTGCCCCAGTCTGTTTTTCCCCCCTCTGCCTGACTAAGCTCAAGCTTGTTTCAGCAAGTCCTACCTGAAGTAATGTAACAGATGGATTCAGGCTGACGTGAGCCAGGCGCTAAGAATATCTGCCATTTAAAATGATCAGATTTTATTGTCCATTTCCATTAATTTCAGCTGACTTTGTGCCTCAGTGTGCTTCAAATCCAACTTGGTGGCTGCTTCCCAGTTGTATTCATTATCCAGCCCTTTCCTGTGCTTCGTCATGCTATTGGCATCCTCGTCGCCTCATCATTTTGGTTACATGGATGGAAGACTATATCTGAATAAAAATTAGTCACTGCTAGGTGGTTTGATCATCAGCTAGTTCTAAAAAGAAGTGTCATAAAGAGAAATCCCTAGAACAAATAAATTATGTTTTATATAAATAAATAAAGCAGAAAATGCACAGATGGGACATTAAGTAAATAATGACTAAAATCTAGGGATATGTTACATTTTACTAAAATATTTTATCCAACTCACTGAAATGCTAACATTATTAGTCATAACAAAACTTTTCCCAGAGACAAAAGTAACGTGTTAAGTAAAATGTAGAAATAGCCTACATGTAACTTTTATCTATCTATAAAACACTTCCAGAGGGTGCCTTCTTCCCTTATATAAAGCATGCATACTTAAGACCTTAGAACTTAATCAAAGTCCTTTAAAAACATTTTTATATTGGCTACAGTACAAGAGTACACTCATGGTTTTATAACCAGTCATTTACAAGGCAGTTTTATAAAAAGAGAATTTATTACTACACTTGCTGAGAATCTCAGAAGAAATATATGTTCCTTTGATTGTGGGATCAAAGACAACTCTCATGTCAAATAGTACTCATTTACGGATCATGCAGAATGGAGGACGATACAAAGCCCTGCAGCTACTCTGAAGCAAACTGTGAGGCAGGAGGCATCAGAGCGAAGCTGGAAATGCCCTCGGTCAGTTCCCCTGCAAGCTGCTGGAGCACAGCCGGCACTATGCAGGCAGACACATACGTACAGCATGTGGGCACTTCAGAGGGAAGTTGCCAGAAACAGCCAGCCATATTTGAAGACACTCGTCACCTTTCTTTTACTTAGGACATTAATTACAGCCTTGGTAGTCTTTGTGATTTCTGTGTTTAACTGCAATGTGTTACATATTCACTTAGTTTTATGTCAAGAAACAGAAGTTAAACACACCCTGTTTGTTCCTTCTGTCTAACTACAGACCAGAAGCTACTTTTAATGCTGAAATGAGGATTGCAGAACAGCTGTTCAGACACAGTTCTACAGGGAGGAACTCGAGCTGCAAGGAAGCTCTTCGGAGAAGCAGTACATACAACCCTGGGTCTCATTTGGGCCAACTTGGGCTTCATCTTTAAACCAAGGGCAGACCTGAATCTGCTGCATTTTTCACAAAACAAAACAGCGACCTGGCTCACACAGAAGAGAACACCTGCTTGATCTATATAAAATAAAAAATACTGAAATCAGGCTACATAGAAACATTTGTTTTATTTGAAGGATACATTTCAATATAAACTCATGCCAATAACTACAAGATACTGAGTCAAAGCAATACCTCCATTAGAAAAGGAACAGCAGTCCCATATTCTGCTTAAATTTTGCCATTTTAGGTGGTTTGCATAACCTACATTTAGTAAAATGTAACATATCCCTAGGTTTTAGTCATTATTTACTTAATGTCCAGTCTGCTCATTTTCTGCTTTATTTATTTATATAAAACATAATTTATTTGTACTAGGGACTTCTCTTTACAACACTTTTTTTAGAACTAGCTGATGATCAAACCACCTAAACTTTGCATAACATAGAGGAAATGACTTCACCTTTTCTGCCTTCATTTTAGTAACTCCAAAGAGAGAATACTCAGCTACAGTAGCAACCTACAGATGACATGCAGGAAGTATTACTACAGCACAAAATATTTACACTGTCATATGCCATGCTTATTAAGCAAAGAAAAACACATGCAAAAGGAAAGACCAAATCTATTGCTTTCTCCTCTACCTTTATTGACCACCCCATGGCTTGGCAGCTCCGGCCGCAGCTGATACATTGCAGGACAGCCTGGTTCCTACCCAGCGTGACTCAGGAAAACAGGATGGTACACAAAGCAAAAGGTAAGCAACAGCAGAAGATTCCTCTGCAGATAACGACGGAAATTAATAAAAATGGTATAAAACTCTTTTATTTCCTCATGATAAAAACAAAGAGAGCATTTTTCTTTCCATGTAAAAATGGCTCTTCAAATTAGTATGAGTCAATCCCAAATAAATAGATCTTTCCTTCTTTCAAAATATGAAATATAAAAATGCTTTTCAGCAGACGGAAGACACTGACTACTTGTGAAGTGCACCATACTGACCTAAGGAAGAAGCTACACTTCCTTATTTTAATGCATGATGATCTAAATGCAGAGTGGTTACAAACTATTTCACACTGTAATATCCTGTCAGCTGAGCAAATAGTCAGCTTGAAACTTTACAGATACCAGCTTAATAGATGATCTATTTAGCAGCATTCAGCCTTTGAACGAACAGGTTGGCTCTTCAAAAGGCATTTTACAGGGACAGGGCACTTCACCGAGAGGTGTTCGTGAATGTCAGTACTGACAGGGCTCCAGTTAGAGAAGGTCCCGGTTCTCACCCGAGGAACTTCCTTGTTTTAAACAATGTCCCTAACTCCCTTTTAACAGTATGCCTAAATCTCTGGAACTGTTTATCAGCACAGATGCTTCTCACATGAGAGCTTTAAATCTAGCCCAAAATAACAGCAGGAACAAGCAACTAGCACACTTGGAAAAAGGACTCAGTACGTTTCATAACTAGAAGTTTCAACTTCCAGACACAACATCTATATTTAAACTCTCTTCCTCAGTCTCCTGCCAGAGTGGGAAGATGAACACACAGCTGGCAACACCTGCTCGATATGAAATGGAGCTGCCAGGGGCAGCAGGCAGGAGCCAGGCAGGCCCAGAGCAGGCTGCGCCGTGGGGCACCAGGCCAGGCCGCAGTGGGCAGCTCCTGGGGAACACCTCTTCCATCTGCTGGCAGCTCACAGGTACAGGGTTACTTTCTTGTTAGCAATAAAACAATCTTTGATTTATAAATGCATGTACAGATTTCTGCATAGGAGCCCCAAAAGATGGTCTGAATGTAGAAGACCTGCTCAGTGCACTTTAACTCCTGTATTTGATTAATCTAAACAGCAGACTCTTCCAACCATCAGGCTTTTTCAGAAAGATAAAACGTATAAAATGTAGCTTGGACACAAATGGTGGGACTGAGGGAGGAATCCCTGTGTGAAGTACTTCACTCTGTGTTTTAAAACCTTCACAATAGATTAAAATCACAGTCATTTGTTACATTAGTTAAATCTGAGTCAAAGATATATCCCAAGAAATAGATATGCAAGAATTCAATTTAGAGTGTTTTGTTTTTTAATTCTACAAGGAATATTATCTCTCCCCCCTCCCTTCTTTTTTGATCCAAGAGCAACTGGCAATTACATAAACACCCACATTAACAGAAGACAACGATCATCTGTCTCAAGGCTAACACCTAAACTAATTAGCTCTCTACCAGCACCTGCTCTTTCACTTAGCACAAACCATGAGAACATAAATATCCACATACATTAGGGAATGAAGTGTCTTCCCTGTTTACTCCTAATGGTGTTGACGTTAGCTTCATTAAGAAAAAAATTAAGAACTTTAATGGCTTCTTTACAAGAACCCCCAATGACCCTAATTGCTGCTAGTAATGGCTTCTGGAAGCATAAATAACATGCTATAACAGCCATTAGAAGTCAGTATTGTTCTCTCGTTTCGAGGCTGCTATTCCTCACACTCCTCATTTTCTGTTCTACATCGCTGTCAGTAAGTGATGACTTTGTCAACCACTCACTACAACACAGACTTATTTTACATGTACTTGCTTCACTATACACACAAGCATACCATGAGAACACCGTATCACCAGTCTTAACATAGACCTGCAACAAATTGTTCTCCCTCCTACAGGGGACCATTTAAAAACCTCCAGATCAGGACATCAACACCCAAAAGATCTGTATCTCTTTAAAATAAACAGACAACAAACCACACACACAGCACGCTATTTGTTTATTTCTGACCTACTCAGAACCCTTAAACCCTCCCAGAAACTCTCACTTTCTTCCCTGCAATCCTGCATGCTTAATGATAAACAATTTCATAGATTTTGTTTGTTTCTTTAAATAAATAAAAAAGACCCCAGCATAGTGAATCATAGCACAAAGCAGCAAAAACACTATCACAGGTATAGGTGCATCTGTTTCTTACTCTGTAGAAATTTTCACACTCCCATGTCCAGCAGCGGACACTTTATTTCCTATAATAAGTCACAACTGCCTCAGAATCAAACCCACAAGTTTTAGATGCCTTTTCATGGACTTCCTCACCTAGTATTTGCACAGCACTTAGCACAGCGTGGTCTTGGTCCATGCCCAAACACGTTAAGCAGCGAGCAATACAAATAAAATGTTAACACGCTGACAGGAGAAAAGCAGGCTTCTGTGCTGAACTGAATTCAAACGCTACATTGAATATTTACTTTCAGCGTCCAAAAACGCTTTCAAGTGTCTTTGTGAGACTTCAGCACTTCTGCAGACCAAATCTCGAATGATTACAGAGGCAGCCTCGGGGTCAGCAGCCTTAAAATGGTCCCGGGTCCTCAGTGACATCTGCAGGATGACATGCCCCTGCTAAGCGACGTGCTTTACCTCCCTGGGGCAAACATAACGTGATCTAACAATGATGATCAAGCACCACGTTATATGCACTGAAATGTTTTAATCCCTTTATCGAGTGCTCACTTGTTACAGAAGCGCCGTAACGCTTCCTACCAAGAGCAGAGCCGAATGACTGACTGGTTCCTCGGCACTAAACGATAAGCCGAGCCAACCTTCTGCACACGTTTCAAGTCTTCTTTGGATGTTTAAGGACCATTTTAAAGCCCTATTACTATTAAAAATAACAATGAAAGTACAGCAGAAGCACGGCGGGCACCGCGCAGAGCCGGCGGTGCGCTGACCTCGCCCCGCTCACCTGGCTGCGGGCTCCCCGCGCCCGCCCCGCTCCGGGCACAGCCCCGCGGCCCCAGGGGCTCTGCTCCCGAGCAACCCGAGGGCGCACCGCGGGGCGCTGTTACCCGCAAGTTTCGCTCTTTCAGCCTTTCTCCCCCCGTCCCTCTCTTTCTCTATTCCCATTCTGTCGGCGTTACCGGGGGCCGGACCTTTCGGCTCCCCCCGCCCGGCCCAGCTCTCACCTGAGGCCGCCGGAAGAGAAGCGGGCGGCGGGGCAGGACCGGGCGCTCCCCCTGCTCTTCCTCCTCCTCCTCCTCCTCCTCCTCCTCCTCCTCCTCCCCGGCCGGTGCCGCCGCCCGAGGTTTCGGCGGGGCCCGGCGAGGCTCCGCGGAGGGCGGAACGCGGCAGGGCCCCGCCCGCCTCCGGGCGGCGGCCGCTGAGGGGCGGCCGGGCGGGGGGCTCGGCGCGGGGCCCCGGGGGGCGCCGTGCTGGGACAGCCGCAGGGCTCTCAGCGGGGAGGGCGGTGACGGCTTCGTGTTCCGCAGCTTGCCGACCGCCTCGCTCCTCTCACGGGCTCGTGGGTGGGTTCCGCAGGGCTGGCCGGGACTCCTCAGCGTGTCCCCGTGGCTCAACAAGCTGTCCGGGGTCCCAGGCCCGTGGCAGGCGCTGGGAGGTCACGGATCTTCGTGGAGGGGGACAGAGCACACCGAGCCGCACAGAGGTTGGCGTGAGGCGCTGTGGGCCACGCCAGGAGCAGGTGCCCGTGCCCCCCACCTCAGCTGCTCTGCTGAAGGGCAAGGCATGCTAACAGCACGCTGTGACCCCGGGGCTGACGGTACTGCCGTAATATAGGAGCTAAATACTGTGGGTTTGGGGTGGGCACTGCTAGCCAGCTGACGATTTCTCTGTAGGCCCGAGTCTATGTGCCTGAATTCACCCCCTCCAAGCGAGCACCGCTCAGCACATTCACTGCAGGCAGGACAGCTGCGTTCACCTCGCTCCTGTCTGATGGTGGTGGGCAAACAGCAAACAGCTCTCTGACACTGCCAGGCACTCAGGATGCTATTGGGACCAGGAATCTTGGAGAGGAATAAAAATCTAGCTTTCTCTGAATGGGACAAGCATGTAAGCAACAGAGCTGGAGAAGCAGCAGTTGTCATACCTGAGGCACAGGACGGGGCAGCGAACAGGCTGGACTCTGCTCCTCTGTTCTGTGTCCTGTGACTCTTTTATGGGCAGTCTTGCACAACATGCTTCATCTTACCTGGGTCTTCCCGTTCCTGTTTTGGCCACTGCACATCTGAAAAGCACTGGGAAATTATTAGCATGTTCACATGGAAGCAGTGCATAGGCTATTCGGACCATTTCTTAGGGGAGAGGAAAAAAAAAAAAATAATAAAAAAGAAGATCTTCCAGTAAAACACTTGTTAAAAAGAATCCTTTGTCTTCACTGAATGTTGGAGTAGATAACAGGGATTAAAAAATGCAGGAAATGGAAAATACATTGTTCTTCTGAGATCATAAATGGACTGATTTCAGAACAGATGGATTCCATTTACTTCATCAGAATTTTGTGGACCTTCCGAGTACACAGATTGCTTAACATCATTTCTGTATATCCACAAATATTTGCTATTCCAGACAAAGTTCTAAATTTCCTGCATGATTCAGTGCTACTGACAGTGTAATTTTTTAATGGTAGTGGTTCCAAAACACTAAGTGCTGTATGTACACTGTTGCACAGATTATTCTTAAACGATCAGTAACTAACATAATACATTTCTAGCAAAATGGATATAAAAGGATAAAAAGCAAAACGTAGAAATTAAGATAAATTTCGTTGGCTCCTACAGATGCTGTGGATCGACTTCCCCATTTCTTTTTCTGCAGCTAGTTTTTCCCTCGAGTGCCGCACAGTACAGTCGAGTACAGCCGGCTGAATTTCACAGAGGAGATGCTACCACCCCTTACTGGAGAGCGCCTGACATTGCGGCTGCCATAAGTGTAAGGTTCTGTCCCGGGTGAGAGTGATAGCACCTTGCCTGTACTTTTATTAGTGCAATACTAATAAATAATTAGTATTATTTATTTTTGCACCTATATATTGGTCTAAAATTTCCTGTGTGTACGTGATAACTGTAGATGTTTGAAACTGTGAAAATAAGAGCCCTTTATCGAAGGTCCACCTGAAAATGTTCGAATTAGAAAATAGCAGTCCCTATGATTTTACTTGCTTCCCTGAAAACGTTACTCTCAGATGAACAGACATTATTATTCGCAAGCACTTTTTCAGGAAAAGTCCAGCAGCTCTACAATATGTACATATTGAACATATAAAACATACATGTTTGTATTAAACACACAAATCAAATCTTTCCGGACTGAATTGGATAAGCTATCATAAATATAGATTTGTTATTAAAATAAAATGCCACACATTAGCTGATAAAATCGAATATAACAAAAGTCAAACTTTTTCAATTTTGTATATGAATTACTTGTTGATGTGTTATTTATATTGAGTCTATGTGCAGCAGCATTTACAAATTGAATAATAGAGCATTACAGAAGTCTACTTTGTACAATGAGGATGTATGCTTCAAGGTAAATTGCCATGATGCCCAGTGCTATAAACTATTATAAAAGAAGGGGAAAAAAATCACTATTTTTTTAAAAGCAACAGAAATGAAAGAAAATGTAGAACTCTTTTAGTACAATTCTGATTTGGGGGGTTAAATTGGATTCTTAAGTCATTGTGTGAGTCTGCCTTCAGAATACACTTGCTTGGACTATTCACAATAGTAAAAGGGTTGATTTTGGACCCAATAAGTTACTTTTTCATCATTTAATTGCAAAGTGTTTCAACATTTTGATTTCTAGTGGCTCCCATAAATTAGTCAGCTAATACTCAAAAGATAGCTGCTGAGCAAATAAGTAAACAAAGAAGGCAAATCAGAAATGTAGTCACAATTTCAGAAAATATTTCTAAATCTTTAAGACTAATTTGAAAATTATTATGCAGGAGAATATTTTGTGGGTACTTTTTTTAGGCGTAATCTGCAGGAGTTGGACTCAATGATCCTTATGGGTCCCTTCCAACTTGGGATATTCTATGATTCTATGATCTTAACAAGGACAGTATATTAAGATGTACTTTTAAAATTAGCACAAAGACTTTTAGATATAGCTACATATTTTTAACAGTCTTTTGAAATCCTGCAACATCACAGAAAACAGCCTGTTTTAGGAAACTATGTATTATCATGCTGCCTTTTAGCGGTTAATAAAATATCCAGAAAAAGTGACCAAGACAGTCTTGTCTTAATTTAGTGAATGATGAGACAAATAGTTTGAGTAAATTATGTGTTATTTCCTGCAAATTTATGAGTTCAAAGATGTCTAATAATAAAACAATCACAACGTGCTAGACACTACATGCTTAGGAAGGAATGAAAGGGAAATTATTCTGAGCTATTACATTGATATCATCTGCATTTACAGGATATCATGTATCAGCCATGATAAAAAGAAAGAGTTTCACTGCTACTATGTAATTTGCCTTTCTGATCTCTCAGATCAATTGAAGGAGCTGTTGGGAATAATTTGCTGCTTTTCTTTAAATAAAGCAATCAATTCCATATGAGTTACCTGTGTCTTTAGGGAAATTAAAAGCTACTCAGGTCTCCTGTCATAATTGTTACTTGTGTTAAGTCTCCCAGATTCCAACTGACTTGGAACCAAGATCTTATTTTCTAGCATTCCGTATTTCATGAAAGTCAGTGGGACTTAATTCTACAAAAGTAGTTTCCCCAAATAAAACCTTAAAAACCATACAAACTCACAGCACTGTGAAACAATAGAAGAAGTTATGAAAAGCATCAACAGTCCCAAAAAAGTACGTATATGACTGAGGAGCTAATATGCCGTTTTCTAAAGGAACTGAAGGACTTAGGAGTTCAAGTCTCCCCATGAGATGTTCTTCAGCTTTGAAGCCTTGGCTGTGAGGTTTTGTTGACTTCTTGAATTAAGAATCAGAAAAGTACTTCAATTTCCTCTCTCACTCATATCTAACATTTTTTTCTGCAGAGCAAGAAGATGTGTTGTGCCTTAAAATCAGTGCCTGGCTGACCCCTTAAACCTTCTACCTGTGCTTGTGGCTGTGATTTGGACTGCACTAAGAGATCAGACCTGTTTTATAATGCTTCTGTATACTCAAGTTGATCTGTATTAAAATGTTAACGTTTTCTTCTGGAAATCAAATTATCCACAACAGTGCAGAGAGACAGAAGATCCAGTCTGTTACTGACTAAAAAATGATTATGATGATCTTATTGAGTGGTCACTCTTTCTTTTCCCTAATTGGTAAGTTATACAAGGGAAGAACATAAATGAAAGGAGGCCATCTCTCTGTTAGAGACTGCAGCACTGCAAGTAGGTTTTATAATAAAATGGAAGATGTTACTGATTTAAGGAACACAAAAAAGAACACATTGTTTTATTTTCACAGTGAATGATGAAACTGTTCAGCTGTTTTCAATTTGCAATTCCCATATCTTTACATTAGCAGCTAGAAGGGCATATTGGAAACCAAAAATACTTCGGAAAAATCAGGAAGGAACAAAGAGACCATGTGTATTATTAGGGAAAAATGCTTCTACATAAATTCTACAACAAAGTTCCTGGAGAATCCACTAGAAAACACGGATGTACTGAAACAAACAAACAAAAAGTCTGTTACAAAGCAATTAAAAACAAGTGGATAAAATCATCTGGTTAAATTAACATAGTTCCATTATATTGAAGCTAATGGAGCAAAAATGATTTATATTACCTCAGGATCTAGCCTTATATTAGCACAGAGAGCTTTAAGTATTCTAATACTTTTGTTTTCCTTTATACTGAGGAAAAGGCTGTTTTCTCCTCCATGTAGTTGGCATGTTCAAACATACCGATACAGTTATTATCCTAAAGCTGAGAAGAATTAGGATGAGAAATGCTTTAGTTTGTTACTGTAGTGAAATCAGAGTTCCACTGTATCAAAAATTTTTGATTATATCAAAAATGGATAATTACTGTTCTTTAATAGTGATCTACCTGCTCATTAAATCAAGTCTTAACTGATGCCAGCAGGCAGGTAGGATAAAGGTGTGGTGGTTTTACCATGCTAGGCAGCTGAACTCCACCACAACTGCTCTCTCACTCCCCCTCCTTAGAAGGGCAGGGGAAGAAGTAGAGGAAAGAACAACTCATGGGTTGAGATAAGGATAATATAATTAAAAGAAAAAAAATTATTAAGGAAAGATTATTATTAATTAAACAATTTAACTAAAGAGGAAAAAAAAAAGAAAAGGGAGGGGAAAAAGGAAAAACAAAACAAGAAAAGGCTGTGTGGAAGTGCAGAGGAAAGAAATTACTCTCTACTTCCCACAAACGAACGATGCTTCACCACATCCTTGAAGCAGGGCTTCAACACACATAGCCAGTGTTCAGGAGGACAGAGATTTGCACAACGAGAGCCCACCCCGCCCCTCTTCTTCCTTTTTCCACCTTTTATTGATGAGTGTGACACCACATGATATGGAATATATATCCCTTTGGTTGGTTTATACCAGCTGCCCTGGTGATGTCCTTTTCTCACTTTTTTGCCCACTCCCTAGGAGGGTTAGAGAGAGTCCCGATGCTGTGCCAGCACTGCTCAGCAGCAAACACTGGTGTGATACCACTGCAGCTCTAGCTACAAGTGCAGAGCACAGCACTGTGTGGGCTGCTGCAGGAAAAGTTAACATCCCAGCCAGAGGCAGTAGAAAAGGACACCTGTGATTTCTCATACAGGCCAGATGTGTCAAAGGCAGAAAACATGTATAAAATCAAGATATCAAGGAGGCCATGAAATAAGAAATTAAAATAACTTTCTAATAATGACATCAGAAAAGTAAACATCAGTTCTAATATATATCCTTTTAGTATTGCACCAGCTCATCAAAATTGCTAATTGTAGTTTTCCCACACTAAACCACATTAGAATATTCAGGCTCTCCCACAGGTACACATACAGAAATTCATACACGCAACTCAAGTACAGTATTTTTCATGGACAGATTTGATAGTGTTGATAACTAAAAAAAGTACATAATATAGAGAAGCTACAGAACTAGCATTATTTTTTTGAATTGTTAACGTTTTTACTTCAAAAATATCCCTCTAAAATCACCATTATAACGTAAAATATTATTTTACTCAGTAGAAATAAAGTGCAGTAATACCATTTGAAGATTTAGGGTTCTGTTTGTTTGTTTTAAATCAGACTATCCATGCATAGTAAGGTTTTCAGACTGAAACTGCAGAAGTTTGAATTCCTTCCCTTTTACATCAATGTTTCAGCTTTTAGGTTTCCCAACATCTGTATTTGCCCATGCACTCTAAGTTTGTTCTGTTTTTGATAGACCAGCATGTGACTTTGCTCTCAAGAATTTAGAGATACTTAATTGTTAAGTGTATTTAAATCAAGTACTTTGCCTAGGAAGGTGGGTCCACTCTACGGCCTGTTTTGCCAGGAGGCGAAGGCTGCCTGAATGCGCCGAGGGGGTGCCAGGGCAGCCGGTCACTGCAATGGCTCCTTTCTCTACAGCAGGCACTGCTCTTAGCCACTGGCAATTGAACCCTGCTATCATTGGTTACATTTTTTCTTTTTTTTTTTTTTTTTAAGTACAAATATACAGTTTTCTAAGTTATACTCTTAGAGTAGTGGGATTCTTTAGAATTTGGGATGTATGAGGAGTGCAGATGGTAGCTCAGCAGTACCAAATAAGCTATTATAACCTTAAGTAACTAGTATGATGTATAAGCAACATTGCAAAACAGAAACCTTCAAACTACCTTTTTTAATTGGGGTATGTTGCTGAGACACTGCACAGAAGTCATTCACTGGACAGCACACACTCCAGCTCTGAGGTACATGAAGTTTTCAGGAATTAGACTGCTTTTTGTCACCTTGATGGATACAAGATAACATTATAACATAGGTTCAGTAAGACATTGCTTGATGTAAGTAGAAATCTTATAGAAAAGGTTACATTACCTTTTAAGTTATTCCCTTGCATTGTCAAACATCTTGAAAAGAATAAGCAAACAAGCTAGCACTGAAGGAAGAAAATATGAAAGATTTTCTACCTGCTGTTGGTTCAGTCATTGATTTTTCTGACTGAGAATGGTCTTTTCATAGTTACTGATTACCAGGCAACCACAAATGAGTTTGATTCAATATCCACTGTAGTGAAGAGGAAAAAAAAAACAAAAACAAACAACCAAAAAACACACATCTCATCATTAGTCAGTCCCCTACTTACTGTAAGAATGAACAAGTCTTGTTTGGAAATAGGCCACAGAACTAGGGATTTACAAACAGCAAGCATTAATGCATATTTCACCTAAACCACATAATGTTATCGGGGCAAAAATATTTCTTCATACTCTAGGTGCAACCATCAGTTGTATACATACCAGCAAGTTAGATTTGTTTTTAGATTCGTTTGTTTTTTTTAAGATGGGAACATTAAGTTCAGAGAAGATACCGTAGTGCTACATGGACAGGCTGCATAAGAGAACAGTCTAACCAGGTTTGTTTTCAGATTTTGCTATCACCATATCTGTTGCAGTAAATGAACTTTAGACCTGGAAAAATGCAGCTGAGAGTACTGATTGTTCTCCTAATAGCTAATCAGCTGATTTTAATTGCTTAATGATCTTTCAGCTCAGGAGTCAAACACTGTTCCATACCTAAGCAAAAGTAGTTTTATATCACTGCATAAGGGTGGTGGTTTGTTGTTGTTGTTGTTGTTGTTGTTTGTTTGCTTTTTGGACACTCAACAGAACTGAACCAATGGTTTGTCAGACTTCGTTCAACACCACACAGGTTTACACGCTTTACAATTCATGAATCCATGAATATCTGACAGAACTGCTGGTAAACGGCTCATGCAAATAGAGTCAAGACTAACATTTAGATCACTGCAAATGGAAAACACTTCTGAGAAACTACACAAACACTACAAATTAGATTGAAAATAAAGCTCTCGCATTTTGCACTTTCAGGACAAAGAAACACCATTTCAAGACATGACATACTTGATTCTAGAAAATCATTTTGCATTGTTAAGCAAAAGAATCAAGTTGTAGGAATCAGTGGAGTAAGTAATCACTAGTTTTCACACTTTAACAGTAGCTGGAATAATCAAAGGTATATTTTATTACAACCCCTGAGTGGGTAAACATACTCCTTTCTTGAGTAATTGCATACTTTGCAAAGTATGTGCAATCTCCTACAGCTTTTACTATTCAGGAAATAAAGTTGGCAGTCTTAACATCTATCGCGAGCTTTAGCATGTCAAATGGCTGGCTGCTTTTATTTAACATTTTCAAGATAGACTATTTTCTAATTACTCTCTCATATATTGCATTTAGAAAGCATACATGATGAGTCCAGAAATGAAAAAGATCCATTTTGAAAATAAATTTGAAAGAAAAAGTTGCCACCAGCAATTTGGCCAACTTATTTTCTAACAATTTAGTTCTAGGAAAATAACTTCGTTTAAGATTTAAAAACATGAGATGTAAATTCTGAGGATGCCACACAGAACATGGAGGTCAATAAACAGAATCATGGTGTGTCACAAAGAATTACCTGCAGTTCAACTTTTTGCCACAAGGTAGAGGATTGACAATATAAAAAATAATAAATACACAGCTTTTAAAGTATAAACACTATTTGATCTATCCTTTAAAAATGTAAAAAAAAAAAAAAAAAAAAAAAAAAAAAAAAAAAAAAAAGTAATAAATCAATCTGATGTTCAACAGGAAGTGTACCTAAGAATTTTAGGTGGTCTGTGTTAAACTACCAGCAGCAAGTCTGTAAGAGCTGTCAGTATGTATGTGTCTTACTGATCTATGCAAGGAAGATAACCAAAGCCATACATTAGTAAAATCAACCCTGCTTCAGGAACTATGCTAAACAAACTTTCTAGCCAAAGGTAACCCAAATTAACTTGTGTATTTCCACAATGTCCTGCTCAGAGTGCCACTTCTGAAAGACAGCTGCACTACAGCTGCAGCACTAGATACAACACAAGTTTGGAGCCCAAAGTAAACCAACCTCTGCACAAGTTCCTACATATACTGCAGAGGAAAGCTATAGAAAAATAATACTTAAAAAATATACATATATATTATTTCTCTCATTCTCAGAAACACAGGTTCTGCTTCAGCTCCACAGACCAGCCCTACTTGAACAGAAGTTTGAGGCTCCCAGCGAGAAGCACCCAGATACTACAAAAGTTACAAAGTGGTCTGACTATTCTGCTCCTTCCAGTACTGCAAAGGGAAAAACAGGGTAAGTGTCAAGAATGGTGATAAACTACAGTAGTTAGATTAAACATTTATTTTTCATATATTCACAAAATCTTCACAAAAGTATTGAAACTCAAAAAGGAATTAGACTTGAGTCAAATACAGAGATGAAATGTACAAGACAAATGAGCAGGCAAACTAAAAGGTCTTGAAAGTATTTTACTTCAGATTGAAAAACGAACAGTTCAACTGTTCTGTTTAAATAAAGATTTGCAAGATATACAGTATTTTATGAATACAATGCTGGTCATTTGAGGCAATGTAAAATACCTCAATTCTTCCTTCATGCTTTTTTTTTCTTCTTTTAGAAAGATACTGTTTACCAAAAAGAAACTTGAGCAGTCCAGGAAAAGCTATTTTCCATTAAATTTATGAAAACCATAAATTGAGGCAAACCTAAGATTCCCAATGGAATCAAGATTATCTTCCCGCTACCACCACCTTAAAATTATCACATGCTTATTGGAACACTAATATCTGCACCCTAAGAGTACATTTGCTTTCAACAATGAGGGTGATTCTTTTAAAAACACTTCAGTGTGGTAAATGCGATACAGATCTTTGCAAGTATTAAGTTTTGGAACAGTTTTGCTAATAGCAGCTAACAATACTGGATTAATATAATTTATAAATAATTGTTCCCTAAGCGGTGAACTTAAGTCTACACATTCACAATAATCTAAAACAAAATAAATACTGTGATTATGCATAATGTGGTATAACTTTTACTAGTTTCTATGAACAAAAGCTCAACATCGTGTTGATAAAATTATCTCAAATTAAAATATGAATCTAAAAATTTTAAAAAATATTGTCAAATTAACATCACTTAAGCTTAGTGTTTGAGTAACTGTTATGACTTTCAACATTTCTGGAATAATATATATATATTTTCCTTTTTGAAGTAAAACACTTTAACACATTGAAAATGTTTATTAATTTAAGTGATGACATCAGTTCTGGTCTTATTTTAGCATTATTTTACTTTAAAAATCATTGCACTCATTAGTGCCCAGTAAAGGTCAAGTTGGTCTGTAGAGTTCTGCAAATGTATACAAAAAAAAAGTTTCTAAAAGCTAATAGTACTTTTTATAAAAGCATCATCTCCAGAACAGCTGCATTAAATACAGCCACGTATGCTAAGTACAGACTTTCCTCTTTAAAGAAATATGTGAAAGTAAATGCCACTTAACATTTTACCATTGAAGTGTCCCAACCCCTTTTCCAAACTATGCCTGTAGTTACACATTTGATTCGCATTCATGGCATCAAGCTTACTGCAGCCTAGGCTTAAAATGTGACTGAACCAGACAAATGTGGAGTTTAAATGAAGTGATAACTAGATCAACAAAGAAAGACTATGAGATATGAAAGGTTTGGGTCTTTAAGGCAATATAAAATATATTTCATTATTTGAAGGTTTTTTGTTTCGTTTTTAATTATTAAGTGTAAATATAAAAATGCCTTAGAGGGGAGTGAGAAAAAATACTTTAATTGTAAAATTTACTTAAAGCTTCAACAGTTATCATCTCCTACAGGAGTTAGCAGAAATATAAAAGAAAAAAAACAACCTGGAAATGGGAGGGAAGGCACAAACAAAGAGGCATGGGATTTAAGCAGCCCAGGAATGCAAACATCTGTAACAAACTGAGTTGTTTTGGTTTTGTTTTTTAAACTGGGGAGAAGGAGAGGGAGAAAAAGAATCAACACCAACCAAACAACCCCCCCCAACGTGGGGAAAAAAAAAAAAAAAAAAAAAAAGGAAAAAAAAATGAGGGGGGGACCACTAAGGCAAGGAAGAGAAGGAAGGTGCAACTATAAAACCCCATTGCCTGAAATGATGGCACTCTAGAAAACAAGGTGAAGGTTACTTCTCCGAGATGACAAGCTCAGTGTCTACACGAAGTACATCTACACTTTATACAAATGAAAAATTTCATTTGCCACTATAAACCTTTCTTTCAGAGGAACAGCTTTTGCAGATCAAATGTTCTATTAAATCTCTTAAATGCCAAGAAAAGAAATTCTGAGCAATATAACTAGTAATGTCTCTTTATATGGATGTTAAGATGACAATTCAGATTATTTTCCAAACTAATCCTGAGAAAAATTTATGTTTACAATTTAAACAGTAATGTTATGTAAAAAGTATTAACAAATCCACTATTACAAATGTCAGTTTTCCTATATGGTCATCTATATATACACAATAAAATGGTAAGTATATGCAAAAATAATAAAAAAAATCATGCACAAATTACTTTCACCTTTAAAGGCTGGGTTTCCCTCAAAATACAAATTTTTGCCTTTTCTCCTATTTTTTTATTTGTTTGTTACCACCCCCTAGACACACTGAGCACTACCCCTACAGGTCAGCATGAGCTGATGGGAAATACATTTATTTTACATTCAAGCTTTAATATCCTAAATGACCCTGTTGTAGCATATGACTTATCAAATGAGCAGCCTTTTTCCGTATTTTTTTTATTTTTTCTCTTTTTAATTTTTTTTCTTTTTTTCCTTTTTTTTTTTCTTTTTTTTTCTTTTTTTTTTTTTCTTTTTTTTTTTTTTTTTCAGTGATCAATCTTCATGATCCGTTCCGTGGCGAGCTGGGAAAAAAAATGCAGTTGCTAATCAATGTCTGAACAGTCTGAAGCTCCGGAAGAGATCCAAGGAGTCACTATCAAACTATCCTGTAGCATGAGATCATTGCACACAGAAGAACAGTCATAAAATAGGCAACTATCTACAAAGGTCTGAAAGGGCCGCATCCCTCTTGTGTTTCCTCTTTTTGCCATGGAAGTACTGATGGTGTGATTTGCTGCCTTGATGTTGTTTGTTTGTGACTGAGGTACCGTGGCTTGAGTTTGCTGGACCTTGGAAGCCTTTGTTAGAAGAGCGAAATAACCGTGCAGATCCATGCTGCAAAAATAAAAGACAGCCTGGTAAGTCAGTGTAAGGAGAAAGTGTGGCAAATACACAACCCCATTTCCAGATAACAAGGACGTTAATAACTCACAGCAGTGTTAACATAAACAACGTGACATGGCAAAAGAAACTAGGCCATTGCTTAGGCAGCAGCACAGAACCACGTATTTTTCATTTTGTTGGCTGCGACAAAATGCTCATCCCTAGACCCGAAGCCATGCAAATGCAGAGTGATGAGTATATAGCACTTGGAATTTTGAAAATGATAGAACTCTTCTCTCATCCGCTGCACAGCCATCAAAAGAGTGTTTTACAGAAACAGAAGTCCATAATCCAAGAAGAGATGAAGATTGCTCAAATCTATCTTCCCTGCCCAGTTAAGACAACACTCTTTTAAGACCAAGGCTAATTTTATATCATGTCTTTTTGCAGATGGCACGTTATCTCAGATTGTGCATATTCACATTCCAGCAACAGAATTTAGTAGTATATATGCAAGGCCTGTTTTGTTTTTTAAACTTCCTTGTTACTAGCTAGAGATCACCAGCAAACAGGAACCAGCAAGTCTTCAGAATTACTTTTCAGGAATATTACTCCAGAAGATTCCAGACTAGGACTTTTCTAATGAATGAAAAATAAATTCTGAAAAAGTGTAAAAATGTAAATTGCATCTATCCAGAGGTATATTGTACATATAGGCATACAGCATTTCCAGATTACTGAGTTGTCACAGAAGTATTCTCAACATGAGAAACCCTCTAGTATAAGCTCTGGCAGGTCTCATCATAAAGACATTTGAATTTAAGCGGAAATTAAAGGAATTTCATGTCAGCAAGTATCTCCATCTCCCTTAATAGAAGATATTTCAACAAGGATCAACAGCTTGTTGTAGTTTAAACATACATTTTTGTTGTTTGTTAAAGTGCATGCAAATCTCATTAGATCTCAAATTCAGCAGTTAAGACTAGACCAACATGATTTTTGCATAAAGGAAACTTGGACAACACAAGTGCATGCTTCTGGCAAATCTAGATTTCCCCAAACAAAGTCACTCCAATTTAGTCTGTGTAAGGCTAGGAAAAGCACCATTATAAATTCACCTCTCTAACCTAAATAGAGAACCAGGTAATTTTTAGACACACTCAGTGCTCAAAGTTTTCTAGTAGGGCAAAGGGGAAGAGAAAAACACACTGTTTTCTTTCCAGAACAAACTATCCTTCCATGGAGGGCATGTGTAATATTCCAATAATCTACACAGTTGTTGCTTTTAAACATTTCACAAACCTGAGATTTGTTCGTGTTGCTGGATGTATTGGCTGTTTGGCTATTTTGTGTTTTCCCACTTGACTGGGAGGATTCCAGTGATACTTCTTGTGACCCCACTCTGTTTGTCGTAGACTGACGACAACTCAATTGTTTAGAGGTTTTGCAAGGTGTTCCATCAGAATCCTTCAGGAAAATTTAAAGTATTAGTGAGTTTTTCTTAAGAATAAGTGAGTCTTTCTATAACGTGAGTGAGTTTTCCCTTAAAATTAAAGCTAGCAATGGGCAAAACTTGAAAGGTGTTTATTAAGTATTAAAACTTGCAATCCAGAATTCTTACTGAGTCAACAAACTGTTTTAAAAATGTATTGGTAAATGATTGTGATTTGGTGCTTTATCTTTTATTTGTTTTTTTTTTTTTTTTTTTAAAAAACAGAATTCCCATTCAAGCTTTTTTTTTTTTTTTTTAATAAGGCATTTTGTATTACTTTTTAAGCATATGGCTTAGGACTACCAGTCTTTTTTTGAAATACAGTTTTCTCAGAGAAAGGAGGGCTATGAAGCTTTACATCTACTGTATTCACTTTCCTACACGTTTTGTGTTAAAAAACACACTGCAATTTACATGTGTAGAAATTGCATAAGAGGTAACATCTTATGCAAGTTAGGATTCTGGATGAAATAATTAACTAGGATTCTGAGCTTTTTGCAGCAATATAAGTAAAGAAAACAAGTAAATTGGAAAAGGCAAAATGCAGACAATCTCCAGTACTTACTACATCACTAGAACTGGACAGTGTAGATGATGACGATGATAAGGGACCTGATGAAGAATTTGAAGAATGTTTACTAAGTGTTTCTGAAGTTTTATTTCTAGGTTTTCCCAGTGCTTCGTTCTCTTCAGCAAGATTATTGTTGCATTTGTCCAGCTGCTGATTATCTACTATCAAGGTTACTCCATTACCTATTAAAAATGAAACAGAAGAATCACCACCCATTAACTGACAAAATTTATGTTGCTCTATTTTTTTTTCCCTCCCAATATACACACCCATTCGGGTTCTATGTATCTATTACACCCTGCAGGACACGTACAGACACCTATGCACATACATACTTCCATTACCTACAAGCACATTTGTACATGTGTTTGTACATACTGGGTACAGCAACCAAAACTCTGCAGAGGCCTCGGTAGTTTCCTGACAAGACCCATGATTCTATGACACTATGAAAACCATCAAGCATTACACACAGTTCAAGACAGAAGTTAGAAATAAGGCACGGAAGAAAGTAGTAACGGAGCTCAGATGTGCTGTTTAAATAAGATTGTTTTATGACGTGCTTAAACTGCTCTAAAAAATACAGGTTTAAATACAGTTCCTATGAGCCCAAAATTCTGCAACTCCCAGTTGTCTTCTACTGGAGTTGCTCGGGTCATAAGAACTGTAAATAATTCTCATTGTATGTTTTTACGATACCCTAAACTGAAAACATGAGATACAGAACACTTCTATCTCACTAACTTCTGTCTTAATAAATAAAAAGAATCAGAACTTAAATCTAAACTAAACCTGCAAGATGAGCACTGTAATGCTATCATTACCCTCCTATCTTAGGTTTCTTATTTTTAAACTGACTGCTTTGTCTCACATAAGGCACATTGGAGTCACTTCTGCTTCTTTCCTAGTAGCTAGTACCTGCAGAAAAAGCTTTTTTTTTTTTTTTTTTGTCACCTTGAATTGACTTTCTGATAGATTTATGTAGTATATGTTTATCTCACCACTAGCTTTATTTATTTACAATTTAATATATATGTCACAATAGATAGCTAAGTACTGCTACAGAGCTTGCAGTAATGAATGAATGGTGGTTAACTGCCACTACCAAGTGGTACAGCTGTGCCATAGAAGCCTACAGACTGATAAAACAGAAATGGCCAGAAACACATTGTATTTGCAGGGACAGCGGGGGGAAATCACTAACAAAAGCTTTAAAAGCAAATAAACAAAAACCCAGCCCAACCTGAAGATGGGGTCATCTGTCATCTTTGAGCAGTATCTAACAGGAGAAGACTTCTAATACCTAACATTCTGAAATGAACTGTAGAGTATTAAAATTAATTTTAATTTGAAAATTTCCAGCCAGCAGATACACGCACACCAAAACAGGGTGGCAACTTGTGGGTGGGGTCAGAAGACGGGCAATGAAAATAAAGATGATTTTAAAGGATGTTTCCAGCAAGTTCTCTGGATAGATTTAGTGTATTTCCATTTGTCAGTAGTAAAAATTGTGATTGGTATTTTAGTATTTCTCTTAAGACTTGTTCCACTTATATGGTCAGTCCTGGCTTAAATACTGCTTCTGTAGACAGACAGACTTCAAATACTTTAAAAAGAAATAAAAATACCAACACAAGGCAAGGACTTAGATTTAAACTAGCATCCCTAGTGATCCTTTTTAAAACCTTGTCCACATTTTAAGGGACAAGGAAGTGCAACAATAACAACACATGTAATTTAAATTTGAAGTTTTTCAAAAGCTTCCTTTGTAAGCCAGCATGCTTTACAGACTGTAACTTTACAGACTGTACAGACTCTATGCTGAACAAATTCATCAACAGCAGAACAAAGATGTTGTGGGATAGCCTCTTTATTCTTGTACAAAACTGAATTTTCTGGGTGAAAACAAAAGAAAGTTCATCACCTCTTCACTAGTAAAGCAAATTCATGTTAAAGGTGCATACACGTGGAGCAAAAGCAGCAAAAAATTTACATAATCAAAATACGCAGGAAGTTTCCCACCACCAGCCAAGCTTTGACAAATCTTACCGTTACATGAAGACTCGGTCCTACTTTGCATTCCCCACTGTTTTGATATCCAGTCTCTGTACGTGGCCACTTCTTGTGTTACTCTAATTATTCTACCTAATATACTGTAAACCAGGAAAAGAAAAAAAAAAGAGAAATACCCCACACAATTAATTTTAGGTACCCAAAATACAAGCAATTAATGTCTGAGATTTAGACTCAAAAAATTTACCTTTCAGTTTCGTTGTTGGGATAATATTTAGCTATTGGGGAAACTGCATGGCTCAAAACAACATAGGCATAATCAAAGGCCTGTTTCACTTGCATGGCACCATATGAACTTCTCCCAACATCATTACCTTAAAATAAAAATATAAATAATCATGGTTTCAGTTTCATGTCTATATCTCCTTTCACACATGGGACAGTTACATTGTTTTAAAACTTGGCCTCAAGTCCCATCTCACTACAGTAACTTCTTTTAGAATACAAGAGTATTAGTGAAGCCTAAATATACGAGAGAGTTTAGAAAACCTATAGTTGTTTACATATACGGAAGTCCAAAAAGGAAATTCTGCATGTAAAAATTTAATACGTGAAGAAAAATATTAACTGTATACTGCACATATAACAAATACTATCCCGGCTGACATTTTTTAGGTTGGAAGTATGTTAACTCTTTCCTAAGAGCAGCATTTGATTCACCATTTGAGGATCTGCCTATTCATGTCAACAATCAACCTTAACGTAAGAGTAAGGCTACAGAAGGAAATCACTGTGTGTTTACGTGACTTTATAGAATCAAAGAGGAGGGTGGACATAAGCACAGACATACAGTATAAGGTGCAACTGTGGTACTGGCAGGCACAAGGCTGGCAGGGAGCAGATGTATATACCTGTATATCTAGCCCATACTCAGGCTTGTGCTGCTGCAGCCTTGTCGTCATCACCACTCTAGGGGACAGCGAAGTTGTTTGGCACGCCTTCTTATACCCCACCTCCACCTCCTGACTGTAATATAGGCGTGCTCTTGGATAACACGGTAATTTTTGCTAGCAATATCTTAAAAGAAAATAACCATGCTATTTGGAATGTATCTTGTGTTCATACATGTTTGATTTTTCGTGGTCACTGCACTATTCTTTGGTTTAACTCCTTTGAATTAAGCATTCCCTTAACTGTTTTCTTAGTTGATAAAGCGAAACTTATTGACTTTTTGGTTTACGAGGATACCTGGCTGTAACGGATCTTCAATATACAGCATTGATGGTCTATAGCCATCCAGCATACTTTTTTGCACTTCATCCTTGGCAACATAAGAGCCACCATCCTTTATTCGGATTCCAGTCTTCAGATAATTGAAGTGACGTCCATATAATTCAAAGAACTCTATTAAAAGAACACCATAGTTGGCACTGGGCATGCAGGCATCTTCTCTGGGATGCAGCTATTAAGAAGAGAGGAAAAAAATGATTTCCTTAAGATTTCAAGTGCCTGTAAGTTCTCTTTTGTTTACCTTTATATCCTTTTCTCTTTCCAAGCAAGCATGCCTAATAAATACTACATAATAAAGCAAACATATCTCAATGTAGTAACTATTCTTAACAAAGCAGTTCTGCATCTTTAGGACAAGATGCAGTTAGAACTTTTATAAACTCATTACCTCTTAACAATAAGGCCGGCAAGAATCACTGCTTCTATATTTGATTTTTAAAAATGTTTTTAATATTTATATATTTTGTATTTGAACTTTCAGTTCAGTAAGTGAACTTCCAGTGCCAATGGCATAGTTTGTGTCAAAAAGCACAGATGAGTATTCCAGAATCAGTCTGCGCTTCAAAAACCTGTGTTTGGAATACAAATGCAAGATTTTAACATACAAAGCTATATAAATGATTCCCTCTACTGTTAACTATGCAGTCTGAGAGATTATGAACTAGGTTTCTAACCGATACAGAACTTGACTGGATATCAGTTTGTTTTTTTGTGAATGGCTATACCACTAGTAACAATTAGACAAAATTAAGACTGGGAGAGATTCTCGTTTCTTTCACAAAGATATGCCTGTTGCCTTCATTTCTTTTGCTGCTCAGCAGTCAATTGAAAACACCACTGAGCAAACACTGATCTCCAGTTCAAGGCTCAGCTTTAAAAGTAACTACAATCTGCAAAAGTATAAACGTACTTTAGTACAAGAATAAAAATGAGGTTGGTAAAGTCAGAACTTGACTACCTCTTGCTTCTGCAGTATCTTTCTCCCCCAGACATAACAATGTATTTTTAGCTTACATATTTTGTTCTCATATATTTAAAAGAAAGATGTAAAATGTTTTATTTCGTACCAGCTTAAAAACCTAAGACAAGCAAACAAAATTATGTTGCACTCATTAAAGCACTTACAGGATACATGACTTGGAGAACAGGTGTTATAAAGGACAGCTGCATCTAACACTAACCTTTGTAGCTTGTTCCAGAGAAATTACTCAGTAGTCAAGTTATTTTACCATGAACGACAAACATGCCTGGTATTGATACACTAATAGATGTTCCAAACACCTCTTCTAGTACTGGTAGTACCAGTATGGAAGGAAGAGTAGAAGGCGAGTGGGATGCCTCTATTTTTAAGTGAAAAGGGTGTGCAAAACCACAAATAGGAGAGGTTAAGTTATTAAGCTTAAAAACTAAATTCCTTAACATAGAGTCCTTTTGCACCAAAAGCATTAGATTTCATTCAGCTTACCTGAAGGAAACTGACAGCCATTAAAAAAAGACTGTAAGAACCAATTCCACCCGTGAATACTTCATTAAGGTCCCTCTGCAACAGGAACTGTTTCAATACTAAAACTAGGTAGGGTAACACAGGGTATTTCTGAAAAAGAAGAACAAAGGCTTTAGGACTGCATACATACAACTGATGCTAAAAGCATATCAAAGCTAGGTGCTGTAAGTCTCAAAGCTAGATAGAATTCTGACTTCTTATTTTTAATAACAGGAGAAGCTGAGTGCTCTGCCTGCGATCAAGACTGTTATTTTACCTCTTCAACTCTGCTTAGAGTTACTAACAATGGAAGAAAAACTATTACCTCACAAAATCAGTGCGACTTCATTTGAATATGTAAACACACTTGCTTTTATAATACAAATGAGAATGAAAACAAAGGAATAACTGTGGAGATAATCAAGTCTGTAACAGAAACTGCCTGCTACATCCAAGGTGATAACCCAAAATGAACTGGGACTTCTGTCCTGTGAGTACTTGAGATGCCTGGAGATCATAACAGCCCTTCAAAAAGTTTGTCTGCAGAGATTCCCTGAGGGGGTGAGTAAGCTGCGCATGGGAGAACCTGGACCTTTTGGACAGCAATGGAGGCTGGGGCTACACCTGCACTCTGCACACCCTCCTCACAGGGGAGGGGTAAAAGGGGCTCAACACCATCTCTCCTCTTATAATCACAGAGCTAAGAGATGTGGATCGGGGTGTCCATGCTACCTGCTGTGAGCAACCTCTCCCCCGCCACAGCAAGCACAGCTGCCTGTGTCCAAGGCCAGTTGTGTGGCCTTGACTTGGGCTGCCAGCAACACAGCTGCAGGAGAAAACACCTTGCGAGAAGCCTTGCTGTGGTCCCCTGCTTTGCTCAAGAGCTGCTTTTCATCCCAGTGGTTCCCCTTGGTTCCTGCAAGAGCCACTGCTGCACCCTACCCAACCCCTTGCTGATGCTGCCCCTACCTGCTGGTTTCCTGAGCCTCCACCTCTTCGCTCTGGGCTTGGCTGGACTGTGAGCTGCCCAAGTGCTGTCACCAGACCTGCTCTGCTCTTCAGGCACCAGCGGGCTGCACCCTTGGCTGGCAGGGATCCTGCCCGGGGGCTACCCCGTCCTTCCCCAGGTGTGCAGCCCACTCTCACTGTGCCCTGATGCAAAGCCAAAGCAGCCTCTCCAGAGGGTTGCAAATAACCTGGGCAACAGGAGCACACCAGCACTTCTCTCTTTTTTTTTTTAAGCACCAGAAAAACAAATGCCGGCTCAAGAGAAGACTATCTCCTATGTTGAAGCTAAGAAGTATGTGGGTACAGAAAATCACAGGACCGTCTAGGTTGGAAGAGACCTCCAAGATCACCTAGTCCAACCTCTGACCTAACACTAACCAGTTCTCCACTAAACCACATCACCAAGCTCTACATCTAAATGTCTTTTAAAGACCTCCAGGGATGGTGACTCCACCACTTCCCTGGGCAGCCCGTTCCAATGCCTCACAACCCTCTCAGTAAAGAAGTTCTTCCTAATATCCAACCTAAACCTCCCCTGGCGCAACTTTAGCCCGTTCCCCCTCGTCCTGTCACCAGGCACGTGGGAGAACAGACCAACCCCCACCTCGCTACAGCCTCCTTTAAGGTACCTATAGAGGCAACTGGACAAGTATGCAGGGCTTGATGGACTTAACTAAAAATAAACTTGCAGAGAATAACAGAAACGTAACCACCCTCTGTGCTGCAGAAAAAACAAATACAGATTACCTGTCCATCACAAGGCAATGTGACAACACACAAAATGTAAAAACTCAAAGTAACTACCAAATTTCAGGTAGGTGTCTTGTGATAATGACATTACCAAGGCATATGCACGTGATTTATAATCCTGATGATTTAAAGTGCTTGCTTTACTCAGATTTAGAGTTTTCTGAAGAACTTTTATTTGCCTAACTGTTGAAATACTTTCCTGCTGTCTGTTAATTTGTTTAAAAAATAAACCAAACACAAAATAAAGCACTCAGTAGTAGAAAAGCAATACCAAATCACTAAAATGATGCACTAAATGCACTTCATATCTCTACACAAAGCATGAAGATCCACATACAATTTTCTGCTGTAAGACATTAACCATGAGTGTACAATGCACTGAGTAGAGGAAGAAAAGTAAATGAGTATAAACACATTTTAATACATCCTATATATTAAACAAAAATATTGGCAATGGTACCTACAAGATAGCTGTCAGTGAACTCCTGAACAGTAACTTGTTAAATCTAACTTATTCTACTTAATTGGCATTTGTACACTGGAACAACAGATACTCAGTCTAGAACAAGATTATTCCTCCTTGCTGCAGGAATGCAGAGTGATACTGATTTATGTTCAAGGAGCCACAGCTAGAAGAGAACATCCAAAGTCAGTATTAGTGTGTTTTTCTTAGTCACTGTATCATTATGACTTCTCCATGTGTACTTTCTTTGTACGTTTTGCTATCTACATGCCTTTTAGTGCAATGCAGCAGAAATCTAGGAACTTCATGCAACAGTAACAGCAAAAAAATAATTGAGTGAAAGTGTATCTGTAGTAAGGATGCAGTCAAAGTAAAACAGAATCAAATTAACTCATCATATGTTCAGCTCTATAGCTCTATCATAGTGTTGCCTAACCTTGATAAAATCTTTGATGAGCTGGGCTGCTTTAACCCCATTCTGTACATTAAAGCTGATATCAACTTTTACTTCAGTGAAGGAATCTGTCAGTTTAATAATAGGTACCTGCAAAAGAAAGAAAGATTAAGTCAACACAGACTCCCAAGACACATTTGGTTTCATTAATGACTTCAGTAAAACTGAAATATTTTATGAATTGCAGAGGAAGTGGATAAAGAGAACAGGAGGACTTCTATCTAATTATGAACTCACTCTCCTTGCCAATCTGTTCAAATAGATGTTGATTTTATTTTTAAATTCATATATGCTATTTCCAATTTGCTCTTCTGTTTTAACTGAACTTAACACTTCAGCTTCAAATTATTTATTTTGCATTGTTTTTAGTCAGTTTCTGGTGCAGAAGCATAGTTCTATTGGGAAAAAACAAACACCAGAGGGAGACAAATGCTTAAGAAATAAAGATAAATTGTAACAGACATCCTCTTAAGAAAAAAACAGATTCCTCATCAAAATGATCTTTAAATAAGAAGCGCAAGGTACTGAGAGCACTCTAATATATCTCCATCTGTGTGGCTTCCAAATTATCTCTTTTACTAATAATAGCCATTAGTTAGACACCTGTTTAAACCCTTACCATAGTTTTATAATAAGCAAAAGATAGGATGTTATAATGGAATTGATCCTATCCTGCACAAGAAACACCCCTAAATGTTCATATATGCCTGTACTTATTACTTATATATGAAAATGTATTGTGTTTGCTTGCTTGCAATAAATATATAGCATTTACTTATGTACTAACTCAGTCCAGAAATTCCAAATCTGATCACATTAATTCTAGCATGACTAGCATAACTACATTTGAAAGCAAGCACGTGCTGTATGGAAAATCCAAAAATATTACCCAGCAGAAGAAATGCTTCTTTTGTGACAGTATCAATTATTTTGTCAGCAAAAAAAACCTGCACTACATAAAAGTGTTCTGTTTTGAATCTATACATATATATTCTGCTCTTATGATAATTCATCCTTTTAAGAAAGATCTTTCTTTGACTGGAAATTTAGCTTAGAACAAGGAAACACCCTCCTTCCCCAAACTTACAGTTGCTTTATCTAAAACCTTTACTGAGTTTTCATCTGCTACATTGTGCTTTCTAAGAGCTTCTTCCAGCGTCCAAAGAGGTAATGTCTCCCATTTCCCAAACACAACTAAATCAATATCACTGAAACAGAAAGAAAACAAGGGTTATATTCAAATTAAAAGACCAATACACCAAAAAGACAGACTACCCACACTTAACTGGAAGAAAGTTCATGGAATGATAGCTTAACCAAAAAATTTATTCTTGTTTTGTCTTAGGAAAGGGGCGGGGATAAACCCTTAAACTTGGGGAGATATAGAACATTTCAGATTACCAAGGAGAGCTATACATATCAATCAATTGGCTTGCCTGGCAGAAAACCAACACCCACTCACCCCCCCCAAAAAAAACTGAAAGCATTCTGGGGGCCTTTTCATAACTTGAAGGGGGTTTTCTGGGTGATCAGAGCATCAGAGTGGGCAGGTGGTAAGTAGCTGATGGGGAGCAGGGAAGAAGCGAGAAAAACACAGCAACTTTGACTTCAGGAAGCAACAAGCTGTTAAATAACATCAAATCTGCTAATTAACCTCACTCATTAACTCAAGTCCTTGAAGAAGTGCCTCTGCCCCTCTATGCTTCCCCCTATGCACACTGACATTCATATAGAGGGAACTGTAAACTTAATTCCTCTTTGCTCCTCAACTTCTTTATCTCTCCTGCTTGGTTGGGAACATAAAGGCGGCGAGTGTACAACCCTACAGTTAGAGCAGCCAGCCACTGCAGTAATAGGGACCTGTTACTGACATAACAGAAAACGCCAACAAATTTAGGAATGCTTTTTTTTTCCTCCTGCACCGTTTTTACAGGTCTGCCCATTCACATATAATGATGCTTAAACAATCTCGAAGTGTTCAAAGAAACTACATCTGCCTTAGACAAAACATCTCCCGCCAACAACTCATGTCAGCAACAGGCAAGTTCAGCACCAGTTCAGCTGCATACCATTTAGCTGACAAGGACAGGCAGCATTCAGTGAGTTTCAGAAAACTATGTTTAAAACCTGCTTGGAGAGCAGGAAATGGTGCTGAACAGTTCTCTCCTAATTTACCTAAACTAAATGAGTGTTAAACCTACTCCTGTTGCTGACGGTTAGCAGTGGGAGACGTTTTTCTGATGCACACCGAGACAGAAAAGGCAGCTCTCTCATCACCTCAAGTACACCTCAGTGTTACCTACAAGATAACATAGAGATCCAGCAGCTGAACAAGCATGTATGCAAATCCTCAGTATCAGCTGAAGTAAAAGAGTATCAGACAAACTCTAACAGAGTAACAGAATTAAAAACACACTGTAGGTCTTTCTGAATCTTAGAACCTGAAATCTAGATTAACTATTGACTCCCTGATGAGTGGGCAAAAACTGTGGCAAAGGGGAGCTCTGTTGGAAGGCAACACTGAATTAATTACCAACACGAGGATGTTGGTTAATTTGAAAGTCTGGGAAAGTACTGCCACAGGCACTTTTTTCTGTAGGCCCGTACTGTTTTCAGAATATCCACATTTGTTCTCCACCAAATACTCAGCTGAAACTGATACGGAGGAAAAGTAGTACATGAAATCAAACAAAAAAGAGTAAACTTTTTTTGTTATTGCATCAGCTTCAAAAAAGTAAATACAGTAAAGAACTATAGCTATCACTCATGAGGACAGAAATCTCTCTCTTGAACTACCAGCATATGAGTTCAACCAAGCCCTTCTATAATCTACAAAAAAAGGCCAAGAACAAAGCTAAATGTGAAAACAATGTATATTTGTAGACCTCACTTTTAATCTCCCAAACAAAAAATGAGTAGTTCAGCTTTCCCACAACTCCTTAGACTAAAACAACCCACACAGTATCTCTCTTGATATGACAGACACTTTCTTTTCATTAGGAGACAAAACCACTCAGGTATCACTTGCAGTCAGTAGTAGGTATTAATTCCTCATGTACCTAAAGAATATTTTGGAATATTTACAGAACTTCAAGTGTTAACCTCAGACTCATGCTATGTAAATGTGTTTATCCTCTGCAGCCATTTAAGCCTTTTATTCTATTTCTGTCAAAAATATTTACATTTTCTATACAGAGGACACCAATGAACAATAAGTCGTTGGTTTTTTTTTTAGTGAAAACTAGGACTAGATTTTGAAAAGGCAGAGATTGACTATTGTACAGATTTCACAAAATACGACAAATCAAAACAGTACTATGTGCAATCTTTTATCTTCAATGCTAACATTAACAAGGTAATGTTACATATTTTGATTTAACTGTGGAGATGATGAAATCCAGCTTTCCCTTTTAAGACTAAAATTATTTTGGTTCAGTCACTTAATGAAGCCAAATCACAAAATAAGCCTTTTTCTTTTTTGACAATTCTTATCTTTTTCTGATCCTTGTAAAATCTATATAGACACATATTACTGTTAGTAGTTCTGATTATTGTGTTTCTATCCATTTTGCAGAGTGTTAATAGGTTAACCCTGTCTTAATTCAGCAAGCATACCCACAAGTAACAGCTATTAGGAGATCAGGTAAATCACTACAAAGGCACGGATTCCTGAGGGTATCTTTTTACTTGTGTGGAATTTACACTGTAAAGTTACTAACCTCGTAGGTAAATATAAACCAGTTTTAAAACTTCCAAATATCTGCACCTGAAACACAAGAACAGTATATATGAAAACAAATTTTCAGACTTCAGAAGACAAACAAATTCTATTAAGTTGCATGGAGGGATGGCTATTGCAACCCTCCATTGGTAGATTTTGGTATTGCTAACAGGCACATTACGAACAGAAGTACTGTCACAGCATTTACATCTTCAGTGTCGTACAAACAATTAATCTTCATTATTATCACCCACATAAGTACAGATAATAATGTTTACAACCTTGACTTTTCTCCTACAAAATCTTCTTTGTAATGGCAGAACTTTTCACCATGAAAACTTGGCAAAAGCCATAAACTAAAAGATTTAAAAAATGAAACAAACAAAAAACGATGACTGACAGAACAACAAAACCAAAACCAGTATTAGTTCTATTTGTTTTCTTGCTTTTGTATCTTAAAGTATACCCTTTAGCTTTTAAACAAATTTTCAAATTTAGGTTTAATATATTTCCACTGCTCTGCATACTTGAAAAAAAAAAAAAAAAAAAAAAAGTAATTTTTTTCTTTCTGAATTATAGAGCAGGTAGCACAACTCTGGTATTTACGCTTCAACAACAACAAAATAGTTTCAGGAATTTTCGTATCACACAGATTTAGTTCACCTTGCTGGATTTTTCCTAGCACCAGAGGCTTAAATGGCCAGGTATCTTTTGTAAGCTGTCCAGAACCACATTCTCATTAATGTAGCTAAGCCTCACTGGGAGGTCAGACTCACATGCTGAGTCTCCAAGGGGGACTGGTGAGACTTCAAAGGAAAGATACCTACACATTTGGACTAATTTTCAACCAGACTGTCTTCTGATGTGTTTCCTGGAGCCACCTAACAGAGTTATGTATTCCGCTCTAATGAGTCTCACAAACTAGCTTGATTTCCACTATCTGTATGTCAAGTGACCCACTTTTTGTTTTTCTCCTTTGGGATAAGAAAAAAGGGGAGATGGGAAAAAATGATGTTCTGTAAATAAGTGCCTTGATAGTTTAAGAGACTAAAAAGCAGTATGAGTGCTTCCTGTTGATTATTTTACGTTACTTCACACTTTAACCCTTCTCACCTCCACCTCCAACAAAAAGCACACACTTGCAGTAAATTTATGTTGAAAGTTCATAGCTCTTCACACTAGAAAAGACTGCAAGAGATGTTACTGTGCTAGTATCAATATTTTACTAGACCTTGACAAAAGCATAAAGGCATGACAAAGCTAGGAATGTAATAAAAATATTATTTTTTTCTTAACACAGGATAATAAAAAAAGCATCCTCTGTCAAACTGTTTGGGTCCAGTCAAACCAGGATTTATTCTGACACCAAAGAAGTCTGAAAAGTACTTTTGCACAATAAAACAAACAGTGATGGGTTCAGAAGTCTAAATATGCTTTCACATTATCAAACAAAATAGTGTCTTCAACTGAACAGCAAAGAAAGCCTTTATTGAATAAACAATCCTGAAAGTATTCATAAACTTACTGATACAACATATATGACCTTTACTGAAAGGAATGAGAGAACATCTGCTGTTGTACAATAATTTGGAGTATGAGAAACACTGAAATATTATAAAAGACACCCACACCCACACTTCAATCCCTTTCTCACCAAATTGGTAGAGATTGAAAGGGAAAAGTGGGGAAGTCAGAACAGAAATTTAAAAACATGTTGATTTATTATCAAATTAGAATCATAACCCACAGTAGCTGTGTAGCCATTTTCATGTTTAAAGCATCCCAAAAGCAGGATACTGTTATGTCATGAGAGATATAAACGCTGTTTTCTGTGGAGTGCCAACACTGATGATTATATTTTTTTCTATGTGGACAGAGATAAGTATTTGCATCCCTAATATTTCAGAGGACTGTAATGGACTCTTAGTGCTGTATGTTATTGTTAGTATTTATCCTACACTTCCGCAAATTTGTTCATGTTAAATTCCAAAGTTCCTGAAGGAGCTTTACGGATGCTGTGTCCAAAAATATCCTCACTATGCAGAACAGAACTTGGAAACTCACAAAATCTTGTGAAGTCCTTGCTAACAAAATCTCCCCCCCCCCAGTCAAAACAAACAATCTATCAATCTATCCATAGCCAATTAAAACTCCTCTTTCTGCTATGCTGTTAAGTTCAAACACTGAATTTTCTGAAGGCCATGAAAATAAATAGGGTTCATCTTCCTAGTTCTATTGCCGATCAGTGCATTTTCACAACTGAAGTGCATGAGGTATGCAGCATGACATCTGCAAGGCCACAGACTACTCAGACACAAAGTTGAAGACATTATGACAAATGTATCCTAAACTCTATTGTCTAAGTCAGTATTTATTCAATACTCAGTTTTTCACATTCAACTGGTCAAAAAAACTTTGTCTTAAAATGCCTTAATTTAATGTTTTGGGTTGCTCAGTTTCAGTGTAATTAAAGCCTTTCTTATGGTCAGAGCATTGCTGATGCCAAGAACAGTTCTCACTTACTAGGAATGTTTCCTTCTAAGCACATTCCCTTGAGTAAGAGAGCAAATGACACAATTGCTAATTTCTATAAATAAAGTAACAGCTTAGGACACCTAGTTTTACCCCCCCCATCTGTTTTTTCAGCCTTTCCCTAAGTGGAACAGGAAAAAAATATAAAAAAGTGCATGCACACATTCTACACTCTCTTTTTACAGTTAGATTCATGAAGCCCAATTTTACTTTTCTTGGTATCTGAATTTTAGAGTGTCTTACTAAAGCGGTTTAGTGAAAAACTACAAACTAAATGTGTATGTTTAACTTAAAAGTTTATTTTAGCTGGATTTGCTGCATCTATCAGTCAAAATGAACAGCTTAAACATTAACTTATCACCTTAGACTACAGCTGAAGCTGACGACATTGGACCAGACAGCAGTCCACCTTCTCAAAGCATGTACTCAAATCTTCCAAGTAGCTAAACCAATACAGATTTTCGAAAGGTTAGTGATTAACTCAAATGGCTAAAAAAAAATCCAAAAGACCATCAAAGTTGAAGACAGTTAGCTCAGCAGTTAGTTCCCAGGTAGGTCTGTAAAGTATTAGAAAAATGACATTACAGTAACTGCCAGGCTATAAGCTGGCATGCTTCCCATTCTTAAAAAGATTATGGGCTTTGAAAAACAGTATCAGTAGGTTAGATAACTGTTTTCTCAAGTCATACTTTTTTTTTGGTTTTGTTTTAAATATAGAATACCTAGCTAGCTTTTACGGGTCAAGTCTGTCCTACAAATGCTTAGAGTACCTTGGGAAGCAGTAAGTCCTTGTGTACTATTCAAAATGTCAGCAGTAACAAGGGAAGATCCCATGCTAATAAATGCACTCGCCCCATTATGCTAGGAAGCCTGCAGCATACAAACTTGTCTGGAAATAGTAGCACCTAGGCTGAAGCAAATTTTGGGGGGTGAAATCCACTACTACAAGACTTTGGCAAGGTCTATCATGGTTAGAACTGTTCAATGCCAGCACAGTTTCCTACACTACTTCTTGTCACACTGGCACCCTGCTACTCCTGCTCTTCAGCAGCGCCTACAGCACTGGGTCTCTTGGTTACAGGAGAGCTATATAATACCTGTGAGATATGCTGGTGGCTGACACAGTTCCCTTGGAAAAATCTCTGCTTTTCCTCAAAGAGAAAATTACCAAATATGTAGTACTGACTATACCAATCCTCTGTAATTCTGTAACAAAAGCTGTGATGGAGCAATGCGCTCCTTCCATGTTACACATCACTAACACGTCCGTAACATGAACCACGAGAGTGTATTTTACACACACACACAAAAAAAAACCACACATACATGTACAGCTCATACAGAATTCCATCAGTCCTTCTGCCAAATTCTAAAAACATTTTCCAAAAAACAGGTTAAGAAGATCTGAAATGAACAGTGGGTTAAAGTCACTCATGTCGTAACATTACCTTTTACTGTGGCAGGATCAAACAGCATTCCTTATAATAAAGATTTCTGCTGTCTGAATTTGGTTTGCTATTCTAGTTAACAAGTCCTTATTTTCAGCTACTGTTATCTATATTTATCTTTAGATAAATGACTGAGGCTACAGATCTGCATTCTGGAAACGAACATGTTAGTAGAGGGGAACAATTAAACTAGAGTCAGTTATGCTAAAAATCCAATGTTGTCTGCATAAAAAACATCTTAAGATGTAAAAGAAACTTCTCTAGCTTCCCTTTAATCCATTCTTTATTGAAAACAAACAGAACTAACAAACAACCTCCCCCCCCCAACATACACACAGAAGCATAGCTGTGCAGAGGAGAAAATCTTGTTTTGACTGTACAAAGTCCTGGCAAAAATCTACCTTCAATGGAAAGACGCATTAGAGATTTAAAGCTCAATATACAGCAGAGATCTATAGCTTGTTTCTTCCCATACAGAAACCTGGTTTCTTTACATTTGTAAGATATTTCAATTTAGTTTCCCTGCCTATTAAAAACAGCAGCCTAGATAGCACGGCATTGCTGGCATTCCAGCTTACAGACCTATTCAAGACTGCAGGTCTTTGGACTACAAGTCCTGCAATACAGACTTTTTCAGTCAAGCTATGAGTTTCAGAAGCTTTTTTTTTTTTTTTTAACATCACTTTTTATATGCATGCATGCCTGATATGTTTCCATTAACCTTAATGAATATTAATGAAACTGAACATTGCCATACTTTATGCCCTTTCTTTGATACAGCAGGTTTAGCTCATCTTTGTTCTTTCTGTTCTTAGGTGTGATATAAAACGTTGACCTATATTATTCTACAAATAAACATCACCTCTCTCTCATTTGACTAGAAAGCCTTTTTTTTCAGAAGAATAAACAGTGTTTTCATTATTCAGTACTTTACAAACTAAATAGACACATAACGTTGCTATTATATTTTAATAAATAGAATAGTATCCTACTCACATCTGCATTAGGCCAGAGCTCCTTTATAACATTTTCTATCCTGTTCACCACTTCCATCCGCATTCTTTCCTCTTCATGTCTGGGAGACATATACTTATAAAAGTCAATGATTTCTTCATGGAGACTGAAAGAAAAAAAAAAAAAAGATCAGAAAGTCAGGAAAAAAAACACAGAAGAATGAAATTGCAACTACTCTAATCAAACATAACTTTTAAGCTCAGTTTATGAGTACAATGCAATTAAAAAAAATGAATTCACGCTGCTTAGTAAGGTTTAGTCTCCCCATACAAACTTGCATCATATTGTAAGTAAAGTACGGAAGCAAATCTAAACCCAAGTACCTTCGATTCACGTTAGAAGTCGCGTCATGTATTTTAAAGTCAGCGTTATACAGGAACGCTTCAGTCTTCAGCTAAGAAAGCAGCTGCGAGCTCAAAGTACACACTGCTCAACAGCTTAACCAGGAGGTTTTCAGCCAACGCTTTGCAGCCTGCCCCTTGGCACCAGTAGGGTCGTTTCAGGCATCAGCCTGTATCCAGCACCGAGCTTGCAAAAAAAAGTTTGCAGTAACTGTGCCAGTACTGGAGCTAGGAAACCTGCCTCGTCTACTGTTTAGACAAGACACCAACTAAGCATGCATTCTCTCCTTGGAACACGCAGACAAGCAGCAGTGGTGGCTCAGAGGAGTAAGTGCCGGAGAGGCAGCTAAGCACTGCCTCTGGCAGATGGGAGCTCCCAGCCTGCCTGGGAGACGCACGTGTGGTAAGTTACATTCAGATTGCCTGTGATCAGAGCTGAAATAGCAATGTCTTCATACAGTGCCACAAATTTCTAGGCTTCTGTAATATCATAAACACATCATCATCTTGACTAACAATGTATTAAAAAAACAGACACAAACAACCTCTTAATTCCAGTAAAACGCAGAGGAACTCTGGCATTGAGTAGCTAAATTAATGTAATTTGCTTCCTGCAATGATCATTATAGTTACAGGTATTTTTTTTGTTTTTTTTTTTTAAATGGATTGTTTCTCAGTACCAAGTACAAACACATCTCTCCTTAAAGCTCTGAGGGATCATCAAGGGAGCAGTTCATTAAGAGCACGTCCTTAGATCAGACAGGGAATCCAGTGTTGCCCCACCGCGTACACATCCACATAAACCACATGTTAATCACTGCAAGTTGTACACAGGTGTCAGAAAAACAGATTAAATACAACTTTCAGATGTTTTAACAGAGCCCGAGTAAGGACAGAACCCAACCCATCCATCTGCCTTGCGCCCCTCAGCGCCATGTGCCACCACAACACCAGTGTCTTTCCCCAAGAGACTGAGGAATAAAATACCTGCATCACCTTTGCCGAGCATTTATGGGAATTCCCCCCCAACACCCGCAGGGCAACAGTGCTAACAGTCTATTAGCTTGAGCTGGCAAACACCACAGGCTCTCTGCAGCTAATGCAAGGAGAAAAGTGCCTCTGAACGAGTTCGTCCACGGGGAGACCCCGAGGGAGAAGCAATACAGCTGCTTGAAACCTGCACTGGGTGCAGCTTCTCCTCCGGCACCTGCCGAGGGAGCCTTCGAGCCTGGACTGGCTGGAGCAGCCTGGCTGCACCCACAGTGTGCACGATTTGGCCCAGAGCAGTGTTTTTAACAAGATGAAGCACACACACACTGCTGTCAGGGTATTTGATGGCAGGAGCCCTGCTGGGACAGCTCCCCCCGAGGGAGCCTGTATGTATCAGTCAGTGCATTCCTTGGGAGCACATAAAATACCTGTCTGCATCTCTAACTGGGATCAGTCTTACTCTTCAGGAGTCACAGACACTTTGATGGCAAAGACAAGAAATTAAGCAGTACGCAAACACACAGAAACTTGCATCGCATGCACACCGACTGGTACTACACAATGCAGATATAGAAAAAAATGAAATGTGACCTTTCTCACTGATAGAAGACCAGCTTTAAGACTACCAGAGGACGAACACCACAGAACACCACAGATAACCCGGATCTCGGCACCCCCAGGATCCCACGCTGCCCGGACAGGGCCACCTGTGCTGCACAGGATCGCGGCGCTCAGGCGGCCGGCAGGAGCGGTCAGGGCTTACATCTACACCTGGAACTGCACTTCCCTGCCAGCAAAAACTGCTGCCAAGAAGTAAGAGAATGATTAATTAAAGCCACGGCAAACAGAAGCAGCAACATGCAGATTTCAGAGCAGTACGACACGACTTAGTAGCGTGACTCCAATTAATGCGGAGTTAACTCAACTTGTATTGAAAATTAAAACTCAAGGTTATTCACTGTCTTAATCAACATCTATTATAGTCACTGTTTTTCAAAACAATTTGTTTGGATTAATGGAGGCTGTTTACTGGAGTCTCTAGTGGAATTTTATATCTTTAGCTGAAATGAAGATCAAAGAGACTGAGAAGTTATTTTTGGCATCCTAACAGTATTTTATTATTTAACGCTACTACATTCATTAGTTATTTAAGATAAAAGTCCTTAAAAGGAGGCTTGTTTTTAGAAGGAAATTACACTGTAATAAACCCGATTACACTATGCAGGGATATTTTATTTGGCTTTATAGTTGTATCGAAGCTACTGACACCCAAGACCTACTTGGGATGCACGAAGAGTTCCTTGCAATGCATAGGAACATTAGTTTACTCTATTTATTACAGCAAATAGCAATAAACAAGGGCATCTTAGTCCTGTATTGCAGGAAATCTTAACCTTTTGGAAAAAACATCTTATACTTTCTCTATGTTTTAAAACAAAGTACTAGCCGCATCATATCCCATTTTAAAACCTTGTAAGCTGAGTTCATTTGAGTTTTACAGACCAAACAGAACTGAAGTAACAGAAAACAGATGCCACTAAATACAGTGGATTATAGCATTTGTTATGTTTACCTGACAGAGATAACGATGCAACATTAAAAAATAAATGCTGGTCAAAAAGCTGTAATCATAAGAACTTCCCATTGTAACGTCACCAAATCACACCGTGAGGAACACAAAGGCTGTTAGACTGGCACTGTTTAGGTGGAAAGCTGCAGCTCTTGTACCAAGGCAAGTGATACGGAACACAGGACATTAGATTTCTTTCTCAGTTTGATCACACCTCACTTTCTTTCGCAGCACAACTTGTGGGCTCTACAAATGCAACTCGGGATTCTCCAACTAGTTTACGTGTCCAAGATGATGATATTCTGGAGGACAAATCCTTCTGCATGTTTGCCAATTGATTAAAAACAGTCACATACAAACAAAATGTTATTTCTGTTTCAAATGCACTGCACAGAGAAGATACGGGTCCATCACGTAAGTTGGACTACATTCTTCAGTTGCCCGAGGCATAAAGCAGCACAACTCACTATTACAAGTCCCGAACTGGAACCAGGAGTGACACTGGCAGTCACACTGCTTCACAAACATTGCTGGAGATGCTAGGAGTATTGTTTCTGTGCACTGGGATCTTGATACAGACTAAATGATTGGCCCACTGTGCTTACAGGTTTCGACAGCTTGGAGGGAGCCAGCCAGACGTAAGCCATTTGCAAGCCTTGCCAGTGGCTGCCCCAAGTTCACACCTAGCCTGGCCCTTCCCGTCCTGCCCTGAGCAGCTGCGAAGCAGGCAGCAGTCACACTAAGCAGAGCCGCCAGCAAGATACAGATAATTCTGATTTTTTTGTTATTATTATTAATAAACAGAACAGCAGTTAAGTGTTGCCATCGTGTGCCAACATGCAGTGTTATGCTAACCAGAGAAATAAGTTTTAATTGAAAAGTTTCCTGCTTTTGTCATTCCAGAATTGCATTATAATTCCACTCTCCTTTGGCTCTTCTTCACTTTTCATTTCACAAGAGAAATTATGCAGGCATGCACGTTCTAATTTCTCTAGTAAGGGTGTTACCCGGAGCTTCTGCTCCAACTGTTCAAAACGACTGAGTTAAAAATTCTGCTCATCTGTCCCAGAGAGCTTCTTCTGCCTTTGCCACATCTATATCTCTGCACTGGAAAGGCTATCTGCAACATCACTGAAGAGAATTTAAAACACTGGATATTAACTACACGTAAAAATAATAATAAAAAAAAGCGTATGGTGCTCATGTACTACAATTTATTCTACAGGACTTTCTGAAAGAAGCCCTATTTTTGGAGTGATGAAAACTTATATTATTGAGAACCTCTGTGGACTGAGGGCAGAAGCAAGCAATGAACACACAGACAACTTTTGTCTCCCCAAACTCTATGTTTTAAGATGAATCACTTCTGATTTCAGAGTTTATTGATTTTATACCCACACTTGGATGGGATATTTACAAGGTACTCCCGTAGCACTGAATAAGTCTTTTGTATCTGAATTCTCTTTGGCTGAATAATTCCCATCTGACTGTTTAGTCTCCCCTACCATTTTAAGTATTCTCTGAAGGAAAAACAACAACAAAAGAATGTAATGCAACAGAGAGAAGCAACATCGCATTTCAGTCTCCGGGGAAGGAGGAACCTTAGGCATATTAACTTCTTGGAAGCATCAATACTAAGAGCCCTAACTGCACCCATCCCTCTGCTCCAGTTAGGAAAACCAGTGTTGCACAGGAGGAGAACAATTTTGGTCTGAAGCTTCCTTTTAATAAGATGGCGGCACTGGTTTTGGAACTGTCTAAAAACAAACAAACAAACAAAAAAAAAACACACAATTACAGCAGGGATTTCTGATCCTTTAGAAGTTTGATGAACTTGAAAGCTTGTCCATCTCTTATTTGGTTCTGAAGGGTCTTTGAACAAAACTCTGAGACAAAGGAAAGACACTGGCAGCCCAATCCTTTCCCCCCGTTATTATTAGCAGTAGTAGTTCAAAAGTAACACCAGCACTCTACAAGATGGGGAATCCAACAGCTTCCCGAATTCTCTTTCAATTTTAATACTTAGCTCCCACAAGCCTAATAAATAATTTCTAGGTTACTATCACCATATACATGCATTCAGTAACAAAGCAAGAACAAGAGCAGACACTGTAAAGAGCACAAATTATTTTGCCTACCTTCAATCTCACACAAAAACAAACATGAGAGATGTGAAGGGAACTGTAAATACGAAGCATCTGCTGAGGTCCTCTCCCTACCACCTGTGCCTCTCTAGCAGACAAATTCTTTTAATATGTGCTAGGTTTTAAGCTACTGAGGAAACACCTAACTGCATCTGCAGGTGATTTAATAGGCAATTAAGCTTCACGATGACTGCTACATCGGCCCTGGTAAGAAACTAAAATTGCACATAATGAAGCAAACAACTTTCAATAGCCTCGGAGACTTTGACCATCACTTTTCATATCCCTGGTGACCGAACCATATCAATATACCACAGGTCACACAGCAACAGTACTGTAGCCACATATGTCCTCGGGGAACTTTAAAATGAAACAGCCAAAAAGATTTCCATATTAGTAACCTAACAGAAACAGAAAAGCTTTCGGAGGTGGGGTTTTTGATCACATTTTCCTTCAGGTAAGTTTACCTGTTTGAAATACAGCTTCACCAGGCCACCTTCTCAGAGTTCACATTAAAATAGACGTGCAGGAAAAAAAAACAGGTGCTTTTCCACCATATGTTCAGTAAGCATCACTAAAAATCTGGCTATCTGCTGCACAAAGCAGTTCCCTACGATACAAACAGAGGACTTCACTTTGCAACAAGCTAGACAAATGGGATTTATTTCTGCCCTCTTCCGTTACAGCCCAGGTGTTTGTCACCGCTCCCTGGCTTTGTGCTCGCAAGGTCTGCTATAAAAGGATTATGTGAGCCTCCCTAATCCACCTCAGGCAAAGATAGTGAAGTTAAACCCAGCACCCCCCGGCCAGCCACGCTGCCAGCTCTCCGAAGGGGCTTCCTGAGCGCTGCAGCTGCCGCTGCCACCTCCACCGGGGCAGCACAGGGCAAGCAGCTGCCAGCAGGACAAACACCTTCAGCTGGCACCCCCATGCCCAGAAGGCAGGACGAGCCATCCCTGGGGGGCTTTCAGCAGTTACCCACAAGAAGCAGGACATTCCTGAGCAGCATTTGTAGTGCTGTAGATAGAAGTGCCTTTTCGCGCTGAGGGAGGGCAGCATTTTCCCAAACACCTGCGTGATGCAGGAACCCAGATCCTGTTTTCAGGACCAATGCCTTTCAAGATGAAACTAACCTGACATTAAACTTGACAATGTTTTCATGAATGGGGTTTGTACACTTTAAAAATTTATGGGGGACTGATAATAATACACATTTCTTCAGTATGGTCAACTGATAGTAATACACATTTCTTCAAATGTGGTGGAGCAAAAGATGCTACAAAAATCTGCATTACAAGACGTAAAATTTCTATCCTGTGTAAATATTTGAAAACATAGGTAGTGTAGCCCCTTCCTTCTTCTTCCCAATAAACACCATTCCCCCTAGACACACCAAAACAATGTAGCTTTTTATCTATGATCTGGATTTAAATTAACTTATGGGTTTAACTGCATCATAAAAAGCACTAAAATAACACTGCCGAAAGGAAATGGCCAAAGTGAAGCAGTCGTATTAAAACACAGAAGAAAGAAGCAATGTGGGCAGTTTTTTTCTATTCCAACTATTGAATTTAAATTGTCTCCATCATTTCAGTTATTTTTTTAATCATTATTTTATAGATCCTTTGCTTCAATCTGGATGAATACTATCTTCTTTAAACTGATTAAAACTCCAAGCGTATTCTTTGGTCAGAAACTACTATTAAAGACTGCATTTCTCAGACAACATAGAAGTGAGCGTTTTTGTCTGTTTATAAATTGCAACATGTGCTTTGTCTTCTAAAATACACTCCAGATATACTATCACAGAATCACAGGATTTCTAGGTTGGAAGAGAGTTTTTTTTTCCTAGAGAAATTTGTCTTTTAAGAGGAAAAAGATCCTACAGAACTTTAATTAGAAATTAAATGCTTGAATGAATCATACCTATAAGCAGTCTCAAATATGACTCCACAACTGATCCACTGGCTTTTAAACCCAGGCCGTATGCGTACCAAGTCTTCTGCTTCTATTCTCCCAGGCAATAGGTTGCCAAAGGAAGGAAAGTTAATGTGTGTTGTTAACAGAGGAGTTGGGGGGGGCGGGGAGAGAGAAACTGCTACCTCAACTTTGCTGAAAGAGAAAAGGATTAACAAGAACAAGATGAAGCAGGAGGGAAAGGTTTGTGCAGGAAAAAAAAAAGTGTGACGAGTAGATAGAGAAAGGATATATCTGTTTTATTTCATAATGACAAAAAGGGCTTCAACTCTTGGTGATATCTAATTATCTTGAAACACACCAGTAATTCCAGCATCTCCTCTAGCGAGCATATGTAAAATACTACCACGAGGTTTTTCTTCCGCTGACTTTTTGAAAAGCTTTAGTCTGTTGGAATATGGTTGGATGCATAGATCAGCTATGCATTTTGCAAACTCATAATCTAGAAGACTGATTCATATTAAAAAAAAAAAAAAAAAAAACAAAAACAAAAAACAAAAAACAACAACACAACACCTTAGGTTTAGAGGGCAACTATTAGTATGCACTTTCTACATTCTGTAATGACAAATTGAGGTAAAATTCCAAACAGCTAAAACCACGGAGAAGTTGTAGAAGTATCTACTTCCTATAGGGAGGAATTAGTAATTCCTCAGCCTGCCAGTTTCCCTTGCTTAAAAAACTCTCATTCAATGAGCCCAAACAACAGATTTTTAAACAAGAGCTTAATGAGAAGTAAAAGTAACTATCAGTAGTAGTTTATTTTAGCTGAACTTTCCCAATAACACAGTAACAGCTGAGTTAGTGCTCAGGCTGTAACAAAAGTTACTGTCAGTACATCCCCTCAGAGGCTTGCAAAAACCCTTCTGTATCAACACAAGAAGTAAGGAAATTTGTTTGTTTTTAAGAAATTAGATCAGTTTTGCAATTGTAACTGTGGTGTTTACTGTTAAACCAGACTGTAGGAATATGGCAGGTCAGCTTCCTGTTTGGTTTCATGAATATACACCACCATGGAAGTTCTCCATACATCACTAGTACATCGCTGCTACTTTGTCAGTGCAGCAAATATTATTAAACAAACACTCAGCCTCTGATCTGCCAACAAACGACAGCGCACGCTGTCAGGGCAGAGGTGAGATGACCATACTCCCCGAAGGCTGTTGAGTACTTCCGATGGATAATGTGTGCTCAAACAAAAAATCTCCATCTGAAGACTTGGCTCTGAGCTAAAAAATCGCAGTGCAGCCCTTTCCCAGCACGGCTAAATGGCTGTGAGCATGCCGGGCTCACGCGTGCCACAGAAGCACACACAACAACCCAACGAGCCTTGCAGGGGACCCAAAGCAGGGCCTGCTCCAAAACAGAATAAAGTTGAGACAAGTCGTCTGCTTTCACAGACACAGCAGGTTCTGCCTAGCAAATACTCTTCTTGCTCACAACTTGATAACTGATATAACTTAAAAGATTAGTTAAATGAAAAGAAGGAGGGTTATGCAATTATTCACCATAGTCTCCTTCCATCAGAGTTGACTTAAACCCTTAAAGCTCCACCCCAAATGTACCCATGCCAGTCTTCAGTTGAAGAGAGACACTAATGCAATCCCAGGCTTACCATATTCACACCAAAGTCAAGTAAGAAAGATGTTTAACATCTGAGTTCCTACCTACAGCTGGTCCTGCTTACCCACTTGTCTCTGCAGCTGAGCAGCATGCACCTCTGAGTGCAGTGGTAATTCCAGAAACCCCTCACGTCCATTTGTGCAACAAGCCTGCTTCTTCGCTACTAAGTAGACAGAAGAACCAAGAACAGCATAAAACTCAAAACACCTCCATTTCATTCACACAACATTAAACATTTTTTTTCTATTATTTGTAAGTCCAATAAACAAGCTACATTTGCAGTTTAAGACCTTTTCAACTCCAGCATAGGAACATTTTCAAACGATGAAATCTGGAAAAGTATGCCACCTGGAAAGTCAGTGCACATTCCTAAAGCTTTCTTATATTTATAGTATTGGGTGGCTATTTTGAGGGGGCTAACGGGATGGAGGGTTTGGTTGCATCTTCTACATTAAAAGTATTTATTTATTTATTTATTTTTGTGAAAAGATTTGAAGTTAGCACTTACTATTTTGCACAAGGTTTTAGATTTGTATGTTAAATTTATATTCGTGTAGTAAAATGGACAGTGATCCTGACTTACCTGCCTAGCACATGTTCAAAACCATTCATGACTTTTACTGAATGGCGGTGACACAGTGCTATAACAGTAAGCAGCGTTGTCATATCAAGGCAAAATTTGAGTCACAGAAGTATTTTTCCCTCTCAATTTCCAAATGTTCAGAAGTCACTAGAGTGAGTGCATTTTAAGGGAGAAGGAAGAATTACACATACTATTGCAAAGTACAAGGAACATCTCAGGCAGCTTTTTACACTGATGATTTGTTATTTTTACAGTAAAGGGGTGCACAGTGAGCTATGTTTGGATTTAAAAACTCAGTATTCATTTTGGGACTCATTTATCCAATAGCATACTCTCTCAAAGGTATATACGAACTACCTGTTTGTATTCTGGTTTGTTTTCTGGAGCTCAGATACTGTCACTGGCAAGACAAGGTGCAGAGGCACTAGCATGAGCTGTGAGCAGCAGCATGCCATGCTTCCACACAACCTGCCAAATATTTTGGAGACTCATCAGCATCTTTCAGTCTGCTCAACTGCTCTGGGCTACAAGGCTCCAAACAGCAAGAGGCAGAGAAGAATAATACTTAAGCAGATCACAGAAACGTGTTCCCTGAGGTCACCTCCATTAGCTCAATGACAGATGCACACTGAGGAGCTTCGATCTCAGAACCAGGAGAAACGCTTTCTCCTCCACTGCAGCTACCAGACTCCTCCTCACAGCATCTAGAAGAGGTGGTCTCTTACTAAACCTGCAGGTCAGCTCATGGTTTGTATCTTCTTTCCCTCAGAAGGTTCAGCTTTCTGCCAGAAAGCTACCAATACAAGCCTAGAAAATACCCTTCACTGACCGAGGGTCTAAAATCTTAAAATTCAGAGAGACCATTATATGCTGAAGGATGGCTTGTAAAGGATTTAAAGCAACTACACTAACTACTGAATTCTGCTTGGACGCAAGGACAAAGTGATCTGTGTAGGGTACATTAGGGACTGTAATAGCTTGAGAGTCACAGCAGGCCGAGGCATAATAACATCAGGCAGCTGAACACTGGACCCTGCCCTAGGGTGGGACATCCCCAGACCACACACGTGTGGTACCAAATTTGCGTGCAGCCTTCTGGCAAAAGCAGCAAATGGAAATGAGGCTGTCCAGAGCTCTCCCAGTATGCACTCCAGATTCATCCAACTAGTTTACTGAAACCGCTATCTCAAAATAATTTAATTAATAATCTGAACATTAAGCAGATTTGTCTAGTGTACCCAAAATTGAGTAGAAGACCTGGCAGTGGAGCCCAACTGGCCAGCTATCAGAAACCCGCAGGAGGGTCCCCGAATCTCTACAGGCAGCTGAATCGACACGCTGCAGCGTGCCTGAAGTGGTATGCTTCAGGAGCAAGTGCTGAAGTGAACTATTCCAGCATATGATGCTCAGTGACTTAATGCCTACAGGCAAATACTGCATTATACAAGAACTGAGAGGGGAAGTTTATTATTACGCAGTTATTCTATTCATCTGCTCCAAGGTACTGCTACCCTGGGAATCGCCACTGCTACTTACTGCCACTGAAATAGTATCTTTTACTACCTGGATGAGCACTGCCGCATTTGGCCAAATTGTAACAAGAGCAGCTTCAAAACATCACTGGCTAATTCAAATTTATAGAGATTTTAGCTAAGAAAATGTATAATGTAATTACAAGACAGCAACAAAAGCAAGACAACGTCGCTCTTTCTGCCTCATTTCAAAAAAGTTTAAGAGCAAAACCCAACAGCTTGATGAGACCAGCTTCTCTAGCCGAGGCTGGAAGCAGAGGTACAAGTAAGGAAGTTGTTTACCTCAGATAACTAGCTCCTCAAGGCAAAAATCAACATGAAATCGTTCTCCCAGGAGTACCTGCCAAGTATGACTCCAACAAGGAAAAATCCCCATGAATGAATGGGAATAAGGCACCGAGTCCAAAACACAACCAGAAGGCCAAGTAAACAGAAGATCCTCACAGGCTGCTTGACTCAGCCAGCTACAGTGTGACATCGCAAAGAAAATCACTAGAAACCTGTGGGGATCTCACTCCCAGCACGGCTCAGGCCTGACCTCGGGCAGCGCGGCTGCAGCCACGAGCCCACGCAGCCCCACGCGGAAGGGAATAGCTTCAAAACTGACAGAGTGAGAGAAAAAACGAAGGCAAGAGGCAAGCTGTGCTGTCACACATCCTCAGCCCGGAGCAACCACGACATCAAGAGGTCAGGCAAGGCCAGCAAGCCCTGACCGAGGCTCGCTCCCCTCAGCCCACACGCAGCCACAAGACCAAGGCCTCAGTCCCAAAGCACCGTGAGGTGCTCCCACATGCCCTGTGTGACTGACGCCCCCGCTCTGATTACAGCGAGACATTTTATGAAGGGCTTACTTCTGCGTGGTATTTGGGGCAGGTTAATGCAAGTTCTCGCAGCATTTGCCGGGTCCGTAAACAAACAGAAGGAAAGGCAGCGACACTTGACATGTGTGCACGCAGCTCAGCCTGGCAGCGAGCCTGCGCCGAGCGCAGATGATGAGCTGAGGCTCCCAGTCACCTGTAACCACAGCTCTCCCTCCTTTGGAAGTTCCGAGAGGACTTGGTTTGCATTTGCCTGCTGTTAAAACCCACCACCTGTAGAATCACAGCATCCTGTCCGACACGCTCAGGTCAGTGCTGGCTGTCTCGTTCCTCCCTTCAGGCCCACCCATCACGCCAGTACGATGGCCCAGCAGGCACACCTGGGCACGGACTTTGATCCCAAGCCCTCTACCACTGCTTTTCAGTAAAAACCCTGTAAAATCCGGTGCAGAAGAACTAAATAAAACGCAAGACCATGCAATGCAGTATGGTGATGGGGCATTCCATACTGTAAAGCCTTCTCCAAGTAATCGCAGCAAGACCGTGCCTCTTCAGCTGCACATTGCTTCTGAATAATTCAGAGGTAGTTCCCATGCCAAGGAGGACATTACGAGACTGTCAGAGAGGCTGATCTGGAATGAGGGCTGCCAAATACTCTTAATTGTCACCATGGGAGGAAGGAAGTTAACAGATGTTGCCGATGCACCTCGGTCAGGCCGCAGGGCCAGCTCACGGTGGTGGCCGAGGAGCTGCTGCCGTCCTCCTCGGGGCTGCAGCACCCCTCAGGTACCCGGTCTCACCCAGGTTTTGTGACGTTGCTCCACAGGTCGGAGCAACAGCCATCAGGGACAGCTGACTTCAGAAGGGTGCTGAACACAGCAGCACTAATATGTTAATTGGTATTAGGTAAACAGGCTCCAGAGATTCCGCAGAAGAGGTTTCGGGCCACCTTACAAACATGAGCCGTGTTGCCTCGATCCAGCCTGCCTTGCTTTGACATCCGAAGTTCATATTCCAGGAAAAAAAAATCCTGCTGTGTTATCTGTTGTAGGTTAAAGTTTCAAAATGATTAAAGTTCAAATTACTTCTTCTTTAAAGCTACCTGTACCCTAGGAAGAATATCTGAAGCCAGCAGCCAGCTTCCTAGCTTTTACGCTTTTAATTGCTTATAGCAATACTTTGTTTAGCCCCAATTTCTAGATGAAAGGACAGAAAGCAATACACAAGTGCGACCAATATCTTGAGCACTCTTTGGCAGTTCATCCACAAGGGTAATTCAAAGGAATGAAGTCGTAATTTCAGAAATTACGAGCTCACAGCATGTTCGACTAATGAATTAGCATGCAAACTGCTCGCTAAGAACAGCGGTAGTGTTTGTTTGCTTATAACATGTATTATGCAAGATTTTCACTTTGTTTTCTTCAGAAACACTTCTCTCTCTGAGAGGTTTGCAGGTTACGTAGCAGTATCAGTACCAGCACGCAAACACCTCAATACATAACGGTGTCACCTCTGTATTCTGGCATATCTGTCATTTTGGAGAACACGCTCTATATTCAGAGATGCACTCAGAATCACCAAATTATGAGGTCATGAAGAAGAAATATGAAATATTACATTATTACCTACTGAGATTGTAATGTTATGTATACAGCCTCCCAGACTGCATTTCAAAGTTTTAAGAACTCCCAAAGTAAAAAACAGATCTTACTCTCCAACCTGAAATAAGTGAGTACAAGCTACCCTGGAACAAAGTGTAACAGCAAGATGGTTAAAAAACAACAAAGCAGAGGAAAAGACAACAACATGCTTCTGTGATACAGGGCAAGGACCAGCAACACAATCCCGTGCTTCCTAAAGCTGACCTCAAGCTAACAGCTTGCCGATTAAAAAGTAAGAGCTGTAACCCCAACACAGTTTAATGTGATACTGATAAGGATTTGGGGTGAGCAGGTCCCCTTTCTCCAACTGCACACTGCTACGGAGAGCACGTATCAGCTCTTGGGAACCAGCAAACACTCAAGAGGGCACGACATGCTCTTCCTATTACTTAATATAGACATCCCCGTCCACCAAAAAAGTCCACCAAACTTCTGTTCCTTATATAGCCGCTCCAAGGTAAATAGGTGCCCAAGTCATAAACGGAATATAAGAATCGGAGCAAACAAAACAGCCCACAAAAATACGTTTAAATACTCTTTCCCTGCATGTGTGGAAACCAGCAGGCCTCTGAAGTCCTCTTTAAACTGTTTAAACAAGACTTGCTGAAATTTTGGCCCCGTCCCAAGGTTCTGCAAGCTCAAACAATACTGTTATATAATATTTACAGTATGTTTCCTACAGGTTTCCTCAAACTGCCTCTAGTCTAACAGTTTCATCTCCTAGGAAGCCTGCTTCTCTCTCCCAGACCCTCCAAGAGGGTAACAACAGGCTGCCACTGCTGGAGGCCGTGGGCTAACAGCTGACTTTGCGTCCATAAAACCCCGACGCCCGCCTTCAAGTACTGCAGGAGCTGTCACAAGGGTCCTGCCAGGGCCCTGGGTCACAGCACGGGACAAGACCAGGAGTGATTGGGACTCCTACCAGAGAGGCAGAAGAAAATGATTCGCACTGGACTCACGGCCCTGCAGTGTACCTGAACACTTACAGGGGTACGGAGCCAAGGGCCAGTACCGTTCTGAGACACCTCCAGGGAGCAGGCAGACTGCCACCTGTGAACGTTTCCCAAGTAGTTGATTTCTATGCATGCTGTATGTGGTGAATTCGACTGCAGCTGATGTTTTGACATCCACTTCTTCATTAGATCCCAAACGCATGCGATCCTCTAAGTGACAAAGTGCTGGAAGAGCCGCACGCACCCCTCGCTGCTGCCTCAGCAGCAGTCGCACAGATGCTCCGCGTCTGACAAGCGTGTGCTTTATTTACCTGAAGCACTTGTAGGTATCGAGCTACTGCAAGAGCAAAGCAAGTGCCACCCATGCATTTGATCTGAACTGCTGGGAGTACATGATGAAAACCAGCACGGCTGATTAGGATTTTATCACAGTTCCCTCCCCCAGTCAGGCATTCAGCCCGGCTAGACATTTTGCTGCAGGTACTCACACACAGCTTTCTCTTCCTGCTCCAGCCCCTGTGGAAATCATGCTGCTGTGCCTGATACCAAGCAAGGGCCCGCACGAGTAAGACCTGAAGAGACACAGGGCACGTTATCTCAGACCAACTGCTGCAGCAGTGTGGCTACATGCCTTCTGGTCAGCTCAAAGCTCAATGAGCATGAGCTTGCGGCTGCCTTAGCACACTCAGCTTCTTCCAAAAAAGCGACTACAAGACATGAAAAGCTGGCATACTTCACATGAAAAAAATCCCACTACAACTTCTCCAGTAAGCACATGCGGCTTTAAATACCGAAGCAGTCCTGGTTTTATTTCACGGTACCCTTGTAATCCAGGAGGGCAGCAGGGAACCCCCACGCCGTGCCGACCAATTCGCAAGGCTGAGCCCGCACCGGCACCCACCTCCAGCGGGGTCACGGGAGGCTCTCCCTCTGTGTCAAAGTCTCCACCAGCACTTCAAAGCGCCGTGAGTTCAGCATTTCAAAACACTTTGTCTTCTGTTTAACCCAGGTTCTTCCTCAGCTGTGCACATGGCCTTTTCCCTCCTAAACTCATACATGAATCAGGGCCTTTCTACTTGAAAGAAGACTCTGGTCAAAATTATCCAGCTTCCTACAAAGTTCCCAAATCCACGTCTCCTACCTGGGAGCTGCTTACCAACTCTTCCCTTCAGTGCAAGCATCAGAGAAACACATGAGGAGATGGACCAAACTGAAGCGCTGGTCTTTATTTTTGCTGTTTTGTTGCAGTTCAGGCTTCAGCCTACGCTTGGCAAAAGCGGTCAGGCACCTGTCTCTGTACCCCAGCCACTTGTTGTGCCCTTGGAACTGTGGCACAGTGCTGACAGTTGACTATTGCCCTGGGAAGGGAGGGAATGACGAGAAAACCCTCCACAAACCCCAAAGCACAAATCCTGCATCCCTGAGTGATGCTGCCCAGAGTACCACATCCAGGTAAATTCAATTACAGTCCTCAGAGGTATGTTTGTCACCAGAAACATCATACGGATCCTGCACGACTTTAGGTTCATTCCCTGTGCTGTTTGTTCTTTTTAGCACTACTGCCTGCTGACAAAGCCCATGGAGGATGTAAGACACACGGCCTGAATGTGACCAGTGCAAAGCAATCACGGGCAGCACTGGACAATTCGTTTACAGCGGGATTTCGGACCTCACAACGGTAGGAGTGCCAGAACTAAGGAAAGAAGATCATGTGTAATGTGAACATCTACATTATTCACAGAACTACAAGTCTGAAAACAGATTAAGGAGAAATATTACAGATACGCCCAAATACAATGTGTACAACAGCACCATTAACTCTGCCAAAACCGGCCACATGTTGAAGGCAGCCAGCATCCCGGTACTGAGGCACGTTCACAAACACTGTGCGGGCTTTGTAAGAAACCCACCCTGAAATCAGAACAACACACTTGAAGCTTATTTCTGAATGATATGGATATCACCTTACGTACAGATAGAGCAAACCAAGAAAATACTGTATCTCAAAAATCAAAAAACTGAGAAGACTCAAACATTTACCTGGACAGCCTAGCAGCAAACTAGTTACAGGCTGTTAGGTGTTTACACAAACTGCCCCACTAGCTAAGAATTATTGGACTGTTTTTCCAGACAGCTGATCAATGTAATTGTGTATTCAGAGCTGGTTTCACACAGCTGTACACGCAAGTGACATCCCTGCACTGGAAACGTGAATTCCACATGTCAGCTTTCAACTGTGCTTGCTGTCAAGTCAGGCCTAAGCTTTCTGAAAAGGGGACAGTTCAACAACACGGCAGCGTTCAGGAGACTCTGAATTTAAAGCCATCAGCTGAAAACAGTTATAGGATGGTAGGTAGGGGAAAGCGTCAAGCCTTTATTACATTTACCACTTGCATTGGAACAATTTAGGGAGGAGAAAAAGATACCTGTTAACACAGAAGTAGTGCCTGTAACAGAGCTCCAGTATCTTTTCCTCTCCTATCAGCTGCCAGGCATTGCCAACACAAACGCAGGAGCCCATCTCGGAAAAAAGGAATTTAAAACACATATTTCAGCCACGGCCTCATTTGCTAGGTTATGAACCTCTCTGTCCATCCTCACCATACGTGGTGATCTCAGCCCCAAGACTGCAGCTATTAAAAAGAACCATGTATGACAGGGATGGGAGCAGCTCAGCACAACCCAAGCAGCTCTGCAGGCTTCGCCACGCCTCGCCAGCAGCCAGCCAGTCACAGAACAATCTGCAGAAAATCTGAGGGTTTTCCGTGCTTTCCTGAGAGGCTACAGCTCCTTTTAATACTTGTTTTCACTATTTTTCATTAAGACTTGTTAGCTAATAGCCTCTTAATACCTTAGGAATAAGTAGCATTTAAAAAGCAAATGCCACTTACTTCCATCACTTTGAAAACGGAATTCAGGGGCACATCTTAGAGACACTCTACCTTACCCCGCTACGAACAAAGGAAATAGCTAAGAGAAAATCTGGGCATCATGTAAATATATGCCACAAATTTGACAGCCAAACCTAGGACAGGCCGATGTATTTGAATGATTTTAAATACTAAGAGGAAAAAAAAAATACACACAGTACATCCATTTGGCTTTTGAAACTCGTTCAAACAAAATTCTGCTGTTGTGACAGCCATCGTCTTGAATTCTTACGTACAATTATTAGTTTATATCTCTTGAGGAAGCTCACCCCCTTTTCCTACCCTGCATCTCCAATGCCGAGAAAAGGTTTACAGTTTACAAGAGAGAATGGCGCTTCTAAAAACGATCCTCAACCTTCAAGTAAATAAATGACAAGCTAGAAGACAGACAGAGTCCAAAAACTAACTTACAAAAAATAACACATGGTATTTAGTATGCTTTGAACACGCTGCTTTTAAGTCTTGTGAAGGAAGTCATGGAAGGCTCCAGCGTACAGTGACTACAGAAGTTAAAACAGCACACTTCTGCAATGTCATTTTATGAATTATTATAACCCCAGCAGTAAAGGTAACATAGGAGCTGGCAAGAAAGTAGGGAGCCCGAGGCTATAAGAGCTCGCCTTCCAAAACAACCAGCAACTTTGAATATTCATTCTGACAGATCTTACAGAACTGCAGTTTTCAGAAGGCACGAGGTCAATGCTTTCTGGTGGGAGGTGGCAGAAGGACCTTTAGGTGCAAGCTGGGCACACAGAAAGCGACGCACCCAAATCATTACTGATTTCTAAAATGAGCTCTTCGTGGCCTCCTGCTGTCACCATACACCTCAGCCATCCGAACCCTGGAACGAAGCCAGACGTTTTTGTAAAGGAGAAGGATTGGAAAGGGTACTACACCTGCACATGCCACAGCAGAAATCCATACTTAACAAGTCAAATACACGTCAACATGCTCCTGCCGGGGGGAGGAGGGCTAAGCTATGGGTCAAAGACAAAGGTTATATTTTGAAAAGCACGAACGCAATAAAAAGATAAATAAAACATAAAAAGGCTACAGAAGTTGTCAGTGGCATTTTATCCAAGGAATCACCTGTACCCAAAGCCATCCTCACATTTACAAAATGGGGGAGGAGGAGCTCAGAACGGTTTTCGGGTAGACGGGACAGAAGAGACGTGTTTGCCTGCCCTCGATCTCTGTGGGCTCGCACAACGCCAACTGATGAGACCTAAGCTAACGCAAAACCAGCATGGCCAAGACACTCAGATCAGCACACGCATTCCATAGTCAGCGCTCCATGAAAGCCATTAATAACCCCACACCGCAACCCGTAACGCCCTGTGCGCGCACACAGGCTCCCAGCTGAGCACAGGTGCCAGCACGTGCGCCTGCCTCTTCTGTCACGGCTCTAGAAAACGCGCTCCCTGCGTAACCGCCCGGTGTGTGCGCTCACTGAGCGGCTCCTCCTCAACTCACAGCCCTGCTGGGCGCTTCTTCCAGGGGAGCTCCGAGCCGCAGGGGCGTGCGGCACGGCCACACGGGCAGAACAGCGGCTGACAGCGCCGTGCCCCCGCCGCGCTGCGGGCAGCTCCCGGCCCCGGCCCTCCCCGCAGCAGGGGCACGGCGCGGAGGGGGCTGCGCACCGCGTGCGGGGACAGCCGGGGGGCCGCACCCGGGCACCCCCCGGCACCAGGCGCTGCCCCCTGCCCGTCCCGTCCCGTCCCGCCCCGCCCCGCTCCGGCACCTGCCGCACCAGGCCCCGCCGCCCGCTCCCGCACCGCCCGTGCCCGGCCCTGCCCTGCCCTGCGCCGCCCGCGGGGCCTGCGCCTGCCTGGGCCCCGCCGCCCGCCTCAGGTGCCGCGGCCCAGCGCCCCCCGCCGGCCCCGGGCCTCCTCCTCCTCCTCCTCCCCCTCCTCCTCCCGCGCCCCGCTCACCCCACGACGCCCTGGCTGTAGTTGCGCTTCTTCCAGGGGGTGCCGGTGTAGGGCGGCTCGGCCAGGCCGGCCTGGGCCCTGCCCGCCGGCCCGTCGCCCAGGGCGGGGGCCCGGCCCTGCGCGGGGGCGCCCAGCAGCAGGCTGTAGTTGAGGCCGAAGGTGCTGGCCTTGTTGTCGCGCTTCCTCTTGTTGCTGGCGGCGGCGGCCGCGGCGGCGGCGGCGGCGGCGGGCGGCACCCCCCGGGCGGGCCGGGCCCAGGCGGCGGCGGCCCCCGGGGGCGGCGAGGCCTGGCGGAGGCTGCGGTTGTGCTGGTTGTTGGCGCTCTCGAGCGGCAGGAAGTCGGGCTGGGGGTCGGCGCGGGGGGCGCGGTACATGCCGGGCGGGGAGGCCGGGCCGGCCCCGGCGGGGGCGCTCTGCTGCTGCTGCTGCTGCTGCTGCTGCTCCTGCTGCTGCTGCTGCTGGAAGTAGAGGTTGCGGACCCCCTGCGTGGTCTCCCAGATCTGCATCCACAGGCGGTTCGAGGGGCCGAGCTGCTCTGGCTGGAACCAGGCGATCCGGGGATCCATCAAACGGGGACCCCACCCCGGCTGCCTCCGCTCCCCGCGCCGCGCCGCGCCGGCCGCCGCCGCCGAGACCCTGTCAGCGGGTCCCAGCGCTAATGGCGGCTCCTATGGAAGGGCAGCTCCGCGCCTGCCTGATCGCTGCCGTCGCTCCACAGCCCCCGCCCCTCCTGGCGAGCGCGGCGAGGCGGGGCCCGGCCGGGCCGGCACACGCACACACACACACACACACACACACACACGGGCACACTCACACTCACACACACGGGCACACTCACACACACGGGCACACTCACACGGCCGGGCCCGGCGTAACAAACGCCCCCGGCCCCCCTCAGGATACGGCCGCCCCCGGCGCTGAGCGGCGCTGAGCGCACCGAGGGCTGCCCGGGGAGGCCCCGCTGGGCGGCAGGGGGCGGCAGCGGCCGCCCGGCCCCGAGGAGCCGCCGCGGGGCCAGCCCCGCGCCCCTCAGCCGCGGGCGGCCGTTCCCCAACGGGTGCCCCCCCCCAGCCCCTCTGTGACGGCGGGCGGCCGAGGGGCTCCCCGAGGAGCCAAGGGGGAGCCTCGGTGCCAGCCTCCGTGCCACACGGGTAGCGCCAGCGCTGCTGCAGCTGGGAAAACGCCTTACACAGGCAGCGAGATGTAGCTGTAGGACGTGTGGGCAGCGCCAACTTTATTTTGAGTAGTTGCATACTACAGCCCTAAACCATCTTCAATATCAGATCAGGCAGTAAGCAGGGACGTCCTGATGCTTCTCTGTGTAGTTTCAGGACTGTGTGGGACAAGATTTCTCTGTAGGTAGATGGAGCATGGAGATGCTTTGCGATTAACACGATGCATTTCAATTCCCAGTATCCCACGACATGGAAAGTGTGCAAAGAAATGCTCGCAGCAAGTCCTGCTGACACACACAGACTGGAGTTACGGCTTCACGCTGCTGTCCCCCAACATCCAAGAGCAGGACGAGGAGGGGTTTTGTCTTAAGGTACCTGAGAGGTATGGCTGAAATAAAACTCAACTACAGTGAGAATGTGTTGGGTGAAATTCTGTCTTTGATGTGGCAGATTTGGTTAATTGCTTTGAAAGTCACCTGAAAACTACCATCCAAAGCCAAGTGGAAACTGGAGTAAAAGCTCCTAAGTGGGAGAACTGTCCTGAATAACTACTTTCCATAATGCACATGCTTGTAACTGCCAGAATAACTGAAGAATATCAAAAATTATTAGCCTCATGTTCCTTTTACAAAGATACATAAACTGCCAAACTTCGAGTCATCAACTTTCTTTTTTAAACACCACAGAAGAAGGGGAACAAACGACTAATAAAAATCCATATTATCCTTACAGAGATAACAGTAACAAAAAAAAATCTGGTCTTAAAAAAAACAGTGTGATACTACATTAGATTAGGGGGTGAACTGAGAGGATATTAGAAAAAAAGGCAAAAAAGAGCACCATACTTGAATGTGGTCAACATGATTTTTAAGTCATGACTTTGAACTTCAACTTACTAAAGAGAGGCAATTCCTCAGAAAAGGCTATTTAGAAACATCATGCATTTTCTAGCTGAGTCAGCCATTCTTCAGTCAAATTCTGGAAGTGCCCTTCACTCTCTAACAAGCAGTGAGGGGGGAGGGAAAAGGCCAATGCAATTTTCCTTAAAAGTTCAAAAAATTCACATCAGAAGGGAACGAAAACAAAGAATCCCAGCTGAGATTTTTGTTAAAAAAAGGAACACAAAGCCTAGAGAATGTATACTGAAATCCCAATGCATCTCTAGAAGTGGTAAAGGCATTTACATGGCCATGACTCACAGCACCTGGCAGTGCCAGGGCTGCATTAAGACCCTCCCGCGTGTCAAGACGACCACACAGCAGCCACAATAGTTCTAACAGCACACAGATTATTGCGACGATACCTTGTTCCAGCTCACAGGCATTTTGATTTAAGTCCTTAATATAGCAGTAATACAAAGACACCCAGATTTGGCAGAAAAAAGACAAACATCTTACCATATCTTTTGTGTACAATTCTCAAACTATGTTTTTATGTGGTCACTGAATTATGTCTGACACGCTGCCTCTCACAGAAGCGAGGAGCTTAGGAAAATAATACAGAAACAAAATGAAGTTAGAGCAAAGTGATTTAAATACATGCTGTTTTTCCTGGAAAGTACAGAAGTTAAACAGTTTGAATTTATCTGGAGGATAGACAAAAAAACTCCACATTGCTCGGTAAAAGCTTCTTCAGACAGAAAGGCCCACCATGTTTCAGCCCTTGTGGATAAACTTCAGGTTCCTTAATCTGCTGTGACTGTCAGAGTTTTTATTTTCTGCCAATTATTTTAGCGTATTATATCTTAACAGCATGTCCAGTGCAACTATATTTAGATTGTTTACTCAATTCATCTGTGCCAGAAAAGAATCATTATATTATTTTCAATTACAATTACCATTGCCTGAATTTGAATTTGCAGCAGCAAATGTAAGGCTAGATGTTTCTTTCCAGTCCTCTGGGAATGCTTTTACTGAAAATTACTCATTAAGGAAACAGAACTTCAGTTTCTAAGCATTTTTGGTTGGTTGGTATATGTTAATATTCCACAAGATATGTGTTTCATTTATTGTACTTAAACTACAAAGTGATTTCAAATTAATTCGTTCTCACATTACAGTTTTCATTTTATAATTTTACTGTGCTCTGATTATTTTTTTTTCCCCTCACTCAAAATACAAATGTAAAACCAAGCCAGATAGTACTGGCTAAACTTATTCTTGTTCCCCTACAGAGAGGATCTTTAAAATAAAACATAATGCAAAAAAAATACCCCCAACGCAGAACATCTGAATGCCAAGGCATGACGTATAAAAAGTACTTCACAACAAATGCTTATTTAAATCTTATCTCGTTTCTTTGCATACAGGGTAAAAATAAAACCACACAGCAAAGATAACTCCTGATCTACACAGATGGAGATTCAACTTTTTGCAGACTGCAAAGAGGCCAAAGCAGCAGCGAGTGCCACCTGTCCCACTGCTTCTGAACAGCAAGGGAAAGCAGACAGCCCCTCTTCCTTTCCAATCATACTTAACACCATAGACTGACCTAATTCAGCACTTACTAAGGCACGAAATCTCTCTCCAGAGGCAGATTCTGTTGTGCTAGGTGTCAGACAGGGAGACAAAGCAGCAGTCCATACTTTGAAAGAACCACAGGTTTTAAATGGAAGCACAGACAGATGATGCTTTAGGGACCAGGATAAACAAACCAATTCAGCTTAAGATACCTGTTTTGATACCAGTTTTATCTGTGTGATTACATGAACTGATGAAGATCACTTTCATCTATTTAGCATCTGTTTACTTATGCTGCTCACTGTCTGGATCAGGCCAGTATCCTCCACCTTCAAAGTGTATCAGAGAGCTGGCTTTGTCTTTATAGGTTGTCAAGGAGCTTATCTTCATCTCACACTTACCCTAAAACTACTTAAATAAATCAGTGTCAAAAGAGCCCACCAAGCAGTTAACTTATGCCACATTATCTTTTCTGATGCCTTAATATTCCTCAGCTGTGTTAGAACAATTTTTATAGCCCAAATCATACAGCTTAGTTTTTCTGTACTTGTATCTCTCTTCTCTTTTTAGGCCGTGATCTGACACTTCCTCCCATCGCACGTAACTTGCTATTTCGTTGTCTTCCACACTTTTCCTATTCTCTTCTATCTCATCCCTTACAAGTAGAACAGGCCCCCTACATTAGCATCCAAAATTACTATCTCATGTTCGCTCACAAGCCACCCATTAGAGTCTAAGAGCAACTTACACCAAGTTAGTAGCAGGTGATATAGTGAGATTTTCTTCATTTAAAAAAAAAAAGAAACAAAAGCGTGCATGTCAAAATATGCAGTTGGCTAATTTTTAATAACCATAATACCACAGAAACCCCAAAGGAATATGATGGCTCCATTTTGCTATGGATCACTGAGAAGGGCAATAGACTTTGATAAGACTATACAATATGGGATGTTCAGAAATTACCTATAAAAGTTTCTTTAATTAGTGATGAGCTAATAAAACAGATAACCCTCTTAAGAGCTACAGCTTCTCCTTCTATCAACCCAAACGTATCTGAAGAGCTGTAGACAGAACAGCCAGCCTGCTAATTTTTCCATACCCTCAGCCAAATAGGCCCACTGAAGTGCTTCAACCTGCTCAGATGAAATCGAGGTGAAGGATTATTTTAGCTTTTCTATATTAGTTTTAGTATAAACTCACAAGAAACTAAAATGCTTTTTTTATGTCCTCATTACTCTTCCAGCTATTAGCTTAGAAATGGCATACGTACCAGAAGATAGAAGAAAATACTTTAAGCCCTAAATCAAAGCACTACATCATATACTTCTACAAGTGATACAGTTTATACTATGACTCTATTTTATAATGGAAAAAAAAAAAAAAAAAAAAAAAGAACAAAAAACCCCCAAGATTTTCTAAGGTAGTTAACTGATTAGTGCATACCAGAAACAAAAACAAAACAAGAATTCCTACTACTAGGAGAGCTGAAGATCTAAATGACAGTCTTTACTTTCATTTGAAGAAGAAAAATAGGGTCTGACAGATCATATTAAAACAGTAGGCTTTCCAGTTGCTGCGTTTATCTGCAACTTTCATATTTGTACCTTAAGAGAACACCACCCCCACCCCCTTAATTGTGCTAATGGCCCCTGGAAACAGATTCTGACCTCTTACTTGATGCAAAACCTGAAGCCCTGACACCTGGGACAGAACAATCCCATGAAACAGAGCAGGCTCTTGACTGAACGACCAGAGAGCAGTGTTCCAGAGAAGGAGCTCAGGGTCCTGGTGGACAACAAGTTGAAGAGAAGTCAGCAGCGTACCCTCGGAGGGAACACACGCTATCAAATACTGGACTGCATTGGCAGGAGCATGGTCAAGAGAACCTACTACTTCCCTCTATTCAGCATTCATGAGATCACACCTGGAGTATTGTATTCAGTTTCTCCATGGAAGTCTTTTCAATGCTTTGACCCCCCCCCCTTTTTTTTTTTTTTTTTTTTTTAAATCAGGCTAATCTTATACTAACCTCAGTGAACAGCAAGTATTATTAACATTGGGATTAAAATCCACACTGTGTAGTCTTATGCCCTAATCCACCTCACTGCTCTTTCCTCAGCTGTTACACTCCAGCCCTTGTCACTGGCTGCCCTTGCTGAATGACAGGATAACTTTTTCAACAGCTCCATCTCCTCAGGACTTCTCCCGGACTTTTGAGAGCCAGGCCCAAGAGCTCTGGAGCCTTTCCAATTGTGCACACTCACTTGCACACTTGCTTAGCTGGCATCACATCACACATTTAATCAAACTTCTGAAAAGTACTAGCAGTAACAGGAATTTCACGCTGTGGAGCTGCTTAAAACTCAGTTTTCACTCCCCCTTGCTTGCATTTGACAAAACACAGTATGTCAGATTTATTTTTTTTTTTTAAATCAGCCATTTGCAAGTTTTCTGGCCAGTTCCAAAGCCTGCTTTCCAAACTAACAGACTGATATCTAACAAACTGAGTAAATTTGTTAGACTATCCCTGCAGACTATCCCTGGAAGTCTTCAAAAGACGCTTAGATGTACAGCTTAGGGATATGGTTTAGTGGAGGGCTGTTAGCGTTAGGTTGGAGGTTGGACTCGATGACCTTGAGGTCTCTTCCAACCTAGAAAATTCTGTGAAAATTCTGTGAAATTTGGTGTTTGCCGTTCCATGCTAACACCACAAGCAGAATCTTGCCAAAAACTAGATGTCTATATTAACGGAGGGAGGAGGGGCGTCCTACTTCAAAAGCCAGTATAAAAAATGCATTTTCCTGAAAAGGTAAAAATAAAACCCCTTGAAGTATACATGTATGAGTATCTTGTTCACAGATACAAAACCAAAACTTTGGATATATGGGAGTGCACATACAGTCTTTTCATGAATCAGTGACATTTTTGAAAACAGTTTCTGTATTTTACAGCTTAAAAGTTTCTATCACAAATATTTAAAAAAAGATTTTCAGCAGTTATAAAATTACTTTAGATAATACCTCAGTATAACAAAATATTTTTATTATGTTTACTACTTCCCTGAATTCAAATTCATCCTGATGTAGAATTACAAGGAAGAAGGTACATCGGGAGACTTGATTTTCTGAAACACTAATCAAATTAAAAACATGGAACTGTTTAAGAATAGCATCCTCTTAGACCAATTTCAAGAGTGAAAAGCTATCATACCAAATTTGTCATAAATGAAGCAAACAGTTTCCTCTTTGATAAACTTTACGCAGCAACAGATCCAAGTGCTGATAGTAATCTATACATTGTCGCATACTTCCCTTGCGAATCTTGCCATAAGTGCCTGTGCAATTCCAGAAACAAAGAGCAAATGGCAAATAGGCACATCCTGCCACTGCTCAATTCCCTCAAAATAACTTCAGTGTCCTGTTCCCCCCACCTTGATCTAGGGCATATCTGACAGTATTCTTTAAATTACTTTTTCATGCAATTGTACTTGTCCACCAGGATACATGACAGTTTCTAAACAATGACAGTGGTGCTATTTACAGATCTCAGGACTGCAAAAGCACATTATTATCACTGCTAACATTTAATCTCAAAGTATGCTATGCATTTTTATGCTGTCGTGACTTACATATTGCATCAACCCAGGAGTATAAAATACTGAACGTTTAAAAATCTAATGTGAACATGAAAGCACAAACTGTTCTGCTCAATACATTTTAGAAGTTCAAAATGGTTATATTTTTGGAAAACATTTTGCAATAAGGAAACCTTAAAGTTCCTCGATGTTTCAAGTTGGGTTTTTGCCTAGCGTCTCCTGATATGCAATGAATCTTCTCAAATTCATCTTCACATTGTCAAGAACACAGAGCTGATCTGTACTACATTGTTCTTTGCCTTCTTTTCGCATCTGCAAAACCAAAAAAAATAATACATATTTTACTAATGGAGAAGCTTTTCCATTAGATCACCAGAAGTTTCTAACAATTGCATGGAGGTTCTCTAGCAAGGCACGCTATCTGTGCCTTTTGAGAACACCCACATATTTACGTGCGCACATTCACAGCTAGCAAATACTTCTGCAAGTAATTTACAATACATCTCTGCCTAGAACTAGACCACTACTGGCATCCTATTTTGCTCATAAATCTGATACATACATTTATTAACTGTAGCTTTTTAAATTAAAGACCTTACACATCTAACTAACCAAACACCTGTAGCACTGTCAAGTATTTATTTTATATGCACACAAAATGTGCTTAGTTCTAAGACTACAGAAGTCATTCCTCAGGCTTCATCTGAGTGAAAAATAATGCACTGGAGATCATTTTCTATTTAAGCTGAAGTTCAAATTAAAAACACAGCTTAGAATTTTATCTGTGTAGCTCTTGAAAATACAGCATAATTGAGCAGCAACAGAACAGAAATATCCACCTGCAACTACATCAAGTCAAAAACAAAAGACGTCAGTGTAACTTCAGATAGGACTTCTCTCTCTCCCACCAAATCACCTGTTCTCCAGAGACATCTGAAGGATTAATTTTACAACAGTGTCAGGAAAGTAGTCATTTGGACATCAGTAACGCTGATAGTGTATCACAGATGTTGCAATGCTCATGCTGTGCTGATACCTGAATGGTTCCATGAACTGCAAGGTAAGTACATTTCTTCTGCTTTAAAGTAGGATAGCAGGAATTCAATTATTTGTTTTTGTTTTTCCCCCATGATCTTACAAAGTCACACAGTCCAGATAATTATCCCTCTGCCAGCCCGCAAACCCTAACCCACATCATGTGTTGAGATACTGAGCTGGCTGCATCCGATGCCTACCCTCAATTTGAACACTGGCTGAAATTCTTTCAGTGCTGGGAGCAACTTCATCTGTACCGCTGCTTTTTCTGCTTCTTTACCATCTGCAAATACATCAAAAAGCGCATCCAAGGCTTCTCCTGCTACTACAAGAGAAGATTCCTTCATAGCAACCTCAAGAAGAAATTTTCCAATCATCTGAAATAAGAAAAAAAAAGATTTTTCAAACAGTACTTGTGAAAATTTAAAGAAGTATCAAAACAGTTTCAGACTTAAAACACAAAATTTGCTTTTTCACCTTTAGTGTTTCAGCTGTATCTTGTAATTTTGCCAGGACACTGCCAGAAATTCCAAGGATGCTCACCACATTCACTCTAACACTGGCATTGCTGCTGTGAATACCAGCTTCGCATAAAGCCAGTAACTGCTCAGGAGTCATACACTGTTTAGCAATGGAGAGGAAAGGGAAAATAAATAATAATTTAAAAAAATTAAAATTTACACTTCCAGGGAAAATTTCAAATATGACATTTCGGTAATCTGCTTCTACTGACCACACAGGTAGATTTGTAACAGAGAAATAGAAATTCCTGTATTATAAAAATCACACAAATTCTGAAAGTGTAATCAACAATACAATAAAGTTACACTTTCCTTTTCAGCTTGTTGTTTCTCCCAGAACATAACCAATGCCATTAGAAAGCTGAAAAAATGGTTCTGAGCCCAGTAAGATTTTCACAAATTTACCTACTAGCTCAATAGCTATTCCTAGCTCATTATAACTTATAGAAGCTCTTTTTCAGTTTAAAGACAGAAAGGACCTGCAGACCACCTAGTATTACCTTTTATAACAAATTATTTTGCTTCATTTCTATGCTTACCTCACGTTTGATGTTGGACATCTATGTCCAACAAAGATTCTAGAAGAACAATCAGCTTCAACTGGGTGACATCAGGAAATAAAGACTCAGTACGTGTAGGTGGTAATGTAGTAGATGAAATATTTGTCATTATATCCATCTCATCTCAAAGAGACTACCTGGGTTTTTTATTGCTATTTTGGTTTTGAAATACACTTCACTGAAATTTAAGTGTTATGAAGCATATATATAGCAAAGTATTCCTGTAAAGTCCAGGGAAAGTATAAAGTCTGAAAGTACAGAATTTAAAATCATTCGGTGTTCACAATTACAGATTAACTCATGTAAGTGATTTTGTTTCAAAAACATTTCAGCACAATCTTACATTAATTTTAATCTACCGCAGCAATTGAGCTTGAAACCTCTTACCTGGGAGATGTTCTTTGATGCCATTGTTTGTAAAAGAGCCCTCAAAGCACTGGTTATGGCTTCCAGGAAGTCTGTGTCTTCAGGGAGTTCTGTCAAAGAATTGAACCCAAAGCCAAAAGTTAATCACAAAGATAAAGGATTATGAAGCAAAGAAATATGAATTCCTTAATTGTTCCTCCACATACTACCACAAACAGGAAGAGCTAGATTTTCAGAGACTGGTCTTTGTAGGTTGTAACCATTGTGAATTTTTAAATTCAGTATTAATTGCATCTGGAAGATAGATCATAGTTCTTTATGGTCTTTATTTTTAGGCACACCCCTGGTTAAGACATTTGCATGACCTAAGATATAGTATAAACTACCACACTCAGAATAGCAGCTTGAAAACTTGGTGTTACATGCAGGCCGTATTACATGAACAGAAAACCACAAAAGCTGATTGAAGCTTTAGCTGCCTTCTTCTAAGTAAGCTTTTTTAGACACCCAGAAGATTGGACTCTTTCCAACTCATGTAAAGAGCCTGTTTTCTAGTGGTTTAATAACCTTTTAGAAATGTACAATTCAAACACTGTTTTCCTGTTTAACTAAAAAATCATCAGTAGAAGCATCTTCAGCGCATGTTCTGCATTTCTTGAAGCTTTTATTTTCCTCTGTGTTCTTATTTTCTGGACTATTCCAGAACCAGAAACTCTCGTTAATTTAATATGCATCTCTGCCATCCCCATGTATGCAACTAGATTGTTATGCCTTTTTTCACCCTGTAAACCACAAAATTCCTTCTAATCACTTGTTGGTGTCTGATCAGCTCTAACTGGCAGTTTCCATTAGATAGCATTTAACTATTAAAAATGTTAATGAAAATGGACATGGGCCATTAAGCTAATTTATAAGTATCCTCTGTGTTCAGCTAATCATTTCTCCAGTTTCATCTAAGAACTTTCCAACTGCTGCAAAGTAAAATATCTTCATATTTATTTTCATTTCCTGCATTTTGTTTTTTTTCCAAGTACTGTGCTCTGATCATATCCTTTTAATGTGGCATCTTGATTTAAAAAAGCATGTCTTAGAGGCAGTTGCATTCCAAGCAATAATGCAGTGTCATACTATACAAGTAAGGACTGCAAACATCATATTTGTGGCTACAAATGAAGACACTCGAAGGAAGAGAAGAAAACCAAGCCTCTCAAGCTTCTAAAAGACAAGAAATGACAAAGCCATACATATGCTATGCTTCAACAGATCCATTTGAGGAAAAATATTTTCTGTCACTTTTGAGATTTGGCAGGCTTTTCCAGCCTCTAAGAATATCTCTGATTTATTGATGAGCCATACCACTGACCCTAAAACAGAAACACATTAGTAAAATAGTTTGAATGAAGCAGCCTATCAGGGAACCAGATCACTGACTTGGAACCAGATTTTTTTTTAAAGACTCAGTTCAGCTTCTCTACTGTTAGCAACTGAGATCACAGAGTAAATGGTCCAGCATGAATTACTGGAATGACAGTGATCCAACGTAAGAGATTACAGGAGGTAGTCGGAAATGCTAACTGCTGCATATCTGCATTAGACCAACACAGCATCTCCAGAAAATAATGTGTCTTGGAGGAATCAGGGTGGATGCATTATAGTGATCACCAGGATATACTTGATATTTTAAACCAATATCACTTTTAGAAAAATGAAATTATCCAATTTATTGTCTTCTCCATTCAAACTGAATCACCGTCATAACAGGAAGATAAGCAGCTTTCCTATTTAGTCATAAAAACTTTGCTCACTTTCTTTTTGTAAATATGATTTCAATGAACTGTGCAAATCATACGTGTAATGTATGTCCTGGAGACAAGAAGGCTGCTATCTTCCCTACTGTAATAAGAACATGCATTATGGAGATCCTTACAATAGCCACTTCTACCATAATTTCGTATGATTACTAGGAAAAAAAAAAAAAAAAAAGATGTAAAGAAGTTTCAGATACCCTTTTTTTTTTTCATACGGCTGTTTAGGCTAGTTTCCACATTTAAAAGGAAAATGTCTCTTTTTCATGACTTGGCTGATCAATGAAAAATTGCTACTACCAACAAATACGATCACGCAAGCCGTTCTGGTCTCACAGCAAAGCAGGATTCATTTGCTTTAGTGAATTTCTTCTCACACGTACAGACATAAGCCAGCCTTGCATTAGAAGCTTACTTGCTCAAAATTCAATTTGGGTGAACACGTGTCAGGATACACTGTTCTGTTAGCACACTTCCAGCATTCAGAATCCTTATTTTGAAAGGGCAAGGGAATAAATTTAATAATAAAATGGCAATAAAACTTAATGTACATAGCTACCTTATATCTATACAATAGGTTAAGCACATCTTGGAACATCTTACCTGTTTTAGAAAAGACCAGCTGTGAAAGGTGCTGTGCAAGTGACTGAAGTGCTGAAGCTCCTCCAAGACAATCCACATCTGACACTAATAAAATGCTATGAAGACATGTTAAAGCTCTACACTGCACTGTGTTCAGTCTGAAACAAACAAAAGACAAATGCACTTAGCAGATCTTTGTAAACAAATGTTGAAATACAAAGAAGGATCTTGAATTAAGCAAATAAAGCTGTGAACTGGTGCGCAGTTTACACGAAGATTTGTACCTCCTTATTGAAAATCACTTATCAGATGTGCCATTTTCCAGATCTTAAAAGCAACCCAAAGATGGACAATCCTTCTAAGAATTCTAAAACAACTGAATATACATTAAAAATAGCAAGAGAGACAACGAAATTCCTACTTTTTAATTAATGGTTTCCAAGACGGATTGTGCATACAGATGTCTAGAGCAACACTGTTCGGAAAAGCAGTTTTTTCAAGAATCTGGGGAGGGGAAAAAGAAAGGTTTAGCAATAAAGCTTATTTATTTATTTAAGTGTGGGGAGGGGGAAGACCAAAGTTTTAGCTTAATGTCAAACAGATACCTCAAATCCAAGTATTTCATACATGACTATCTTCCAAGCTTTGCAGGCAGCAAAGGTCTCACTTGCTAAAACTGCCAGAATCTTCCTCAAACACTCAAACAGAGCAATTACACACTGGTTCATCACAGCATATCTTAAGTATCTAACTATACTGAACAAAATGTAATTTTCTAGGTCTCTGCTATATCTATTTATTTATTTAAATCTTTCTTCTCACAGATTCTGTTTCAGAACTTTCATATAGCTACAAATCTAAAAGATCTTGACATGAATCTTAAGTCTGCTTGCTATAAAGTGCAAAAAACCCTGAATGTTTTTACCTCAAGTCTCGTGTCACAATTCTATCACGATGTTGAACTACCTTATTAACTGATTCAAGTCAGGAATGTTATCTTTACAACCCCAGATAAGAATGACCAAAACAGTTCTGGAACAAGAAAACCTGCATTCTTGTTGGTGTCAAATACTGTACCCCACGTATAAAATTGAGTGAAAGAGGAACTTGTCATTTTTCAGTGCTGACTGCTGTTGTTCACATAGGTTACTTCTATTTGCCTTAGGTAACATGGAAATTTGGCACCCAAGCTCCTACTCAAAGTTCCCTTTCTTTTTTTTTGCAAGTCATCTTTCCATGTGCAATCAAGAAATAGCCACTGTATTTTGGAAAAGCCAAATTAATTAAAAGACAAAACTGCAAGACTTCAGAAACAAAAATGTTCCATTCCTACTTACGTTATTTACGTCAAGACAATTAATGTAATGATGCTACACCTCTAGGACAACAGAAAAAATAAGCTAAACTGTCTTCAAAAAAAAATGTTCCTCTTCTTCAGATGGACTGGGATAGTTTGTTTGCCTAACCTGGGATACAAAACAGGCACAAATCCAAGATTGTACCATGTGTTGGAAACAAAAGACGATACCTTCTTTGGAATAAGGTTGTTCAGAAATGCTGAGTGAACCTCATCAGAGAGGCATAGGGGTGACATCAGCAGCCCACTGCCCTCATTGTAAGAATTTTCCATAAACAGGTCACTTTCATCACTGCTGGAGAGTTCTTCCCATTCATCATCGGAGGGATCTGAAAACAAAAGAGAGACTTGCAAATGTGACAGTACTCATGCAATAGGTACCCCACTTCTGAATTATACTTGGCTCCAGCTCTTGGTTTAAGAGTCTTAAGTTCTAGTGCTCTAACAAACAGCACGTAACCCAAGAACCATTAAGCAACAGGTATAAATACAGAACCACTTTTGCTTAAATTGTTTTATTTAAAAAAATTACTCATTTTATATTCACTCAGGGAACAAGTATTCTTATCAAAGTGGTTCTCCATACACAGACACCTCATTCTCTGGTATTAACTATGCTTGACTTCGAGATATCAAATAACATAAAAAAGAAGCACTTCATAAGAAACATAAAACATTTACTAAGATTTTTTATTTGGATTGTACCAGTTTACTTTTTGGGATAGATTCAAGCATGAAAATACCTCAGTTTCACCTATTTACAACTTGTAATCAGTTTAAGGTATCTGTTTTTTCTCACAGTCCTGAAGCCACGGACAGATACCCTGTAACTGGATGCTAACCGGACTGGATGAAAATGCTGCTGTCTCTACAGCAAAGCCAGTGAAAAGGAAATCACGACAACAAAGCAAGGCAAAGCAATCCAAACTCTCTCTGTTAGCCATTTCAGGCAACATATTTTAAGTAACTTAAACTAAGTTTATAGTTATTAACCTAAACTGGGTTATAACCTAAACTTATGATTTACTATCCTAGCAGATCTGGAAGGTCAGCTATAGGAAGAGAATTATCAATGAGCACAGCTACAGCAAATCTGCCTATGGCTAAAAGCTGATTTGACCTGATGGGCACAATCTAAGTCTATCATCTACATATAAACTGGTATTTCCATGTCCACAGGGTTTACACTGATTTATCTGAAGTTGTTTTAGATCTAGTTACATTTTAACTGGTGCAAAATTGGTGTTTACACAAGCCCTAAGTCTACAGGCTGGAACGATCCTCCTCATTGAGGGATGAAAGTTCTGCTTCTATGAAAAGGTCAGGATATTTAACTACTATGAAAAAAATATATATTCATTTCCATGTAATTTGTCTGACAATAAGTTCATGTGTGATTCAGTTACTAACATAGCCATGCACTTTTTCTGTGGCAAAAGGCCAATTATTTCACTTAAAATACAGTAAGAGGTCTAAAAGAACGCATGTCACCTGCACTGTGCAGTGTTTTAAGAACTTGTTTCAAGGTGATGACTACTGTTTGTGATACAAATTAACTTATGAAGCTGTGGCCACTTGATACTATAAGCACAAGAAGCTGCCCATGTCAACACCCAATTCGATCCACCCCCATAACACGTTGGTGTTACTAGTCTTTGCACGAGAAAACATCATCAGCCCCACTAGAACAACAAACATAAAAACAAAGCCCACATGCCCCTTTTAGTCAGCCTCCTGCTGCTTCTACAAAAAAAAAAAAAAAAAAAAAAAGAAGTTTCCAAGTTTTCACCTGCAAAGAAAAAAAAACTAATTTGAAAATTAAATGACCACTATACTAGCTGACCATGCTTCAGCAAAGATAATGGCAGTGTTATCACAGCTCACAGTGAGCAGGGCAGAGCAGAAACTGGACTCCAGAACATCAGCCCACAACTAAGATCAGGTTTCTTGTAACATTCTTGGAAATACAGGAGCATTTCCAATGGCAATCCTATCTTAACTAGGGCTGGCAACCTACGAACCACAAATTGGACAGTGATGCCAGAGTCTCCTGATTCCTTCCTGTGTCCCTGTTAAGGGGGGGAGCACTTTGTTTCTCCTTCCAAATGCCAGCCAGCACTCAGGAGAACATCTCTTCACTAGCCTAGTTATCTCCCTTAGTTCTTCAGCAAACCAAGTGTTTCTATGAACTCAGCCTAACGGCTAAAGCTATTTTAGTCATCAAATAACTTGAAAATTAAATGAACAGCTGCCTCTGGATTCCTCTTAATTTCTACCAACTATACTTCTGTCTGCCCATGAATGGGTAAAGTAGTGTAGTGAAATACAACACGATCAACCTTACATTACACTGAGTGAATGGCAGAATATGCAGCTTATCCACAAGAGATTTTCCAATTAAAGGGGAGAGCTTATGAATTACAGCTCATTAGATGAGAAATGCAGCTATGAAAGGAGCTTCATATACTAGGTGCAAAATTTCCTTGTGCTGCAAGAGAAAAAAAATCACCATTGGGAATATCTGGGTATTACTGTGGATTTTATTATTAGAACCTGCAAGATTTACTTACAAAGTTATCTCCACAATTACTTTTGCATCAGGCTCATGAATTGTATTAGTAATTAAAATGTTTGGTTTTGAGTTTTTAAACAGAACTTGAGAATCACTTGTTTTCCTGAAGATTTGGCATCAAAACTTAAAGTTGATAGAAGAATATAGAATATCTTTTCCCTATTCCACCTACCCACAATAACAGCATTAAAAAAAATAAAAACAAAGCTCTTAAAGGCAGAACTCTTAACAGTCTACATCTGCATTGCTACTAGAGTTTCACGCAAAAGCCATCTCTTCTTCTTTTGCCACATTTGTAATATCAAAACTAAATCAAACCTAGTACATTTCTCTGCTTAAAAAAAATGATGCCCCAGTCCTGTAATAGGATTCACACCCATACTGTATCAGATTAGCACTTAGACCAGACTAACTGAACAAAGAATTTGCTGCAAGACTTTTTAGGAAATGTATCTTCGGCAAAAGAACTATGAACAAAGCCTTCCTCTTTAAATCATATGACATCTGTAGTAACAAGCAAAAAAACATGTAAGCAATAGATGTTATTTAAATGAGAAAAATACTTAAATTAGTAATAGAATTAATTCTTGTGATTCTCAATCAGATGAGGAAATCAGGGAGACAAATCTATGTGCATTCACCCTTAAAGGCTACGACCACCAAATAGCAAACTATACATGACATATCTCAGAAACAAAAGCAACACTAACACTTGCAATGAAAGAGATTCCTACAAACCTTCACTGCAGCACATATTAACAATGATTTCCAAAGCAGTCTGCTGAGCCATCAGTAAGGCTGTCACTTCTTTCAGTTCCCATTTATCAGACTAAAAAAAAAAAAAAAAAGTGCAAAATTTAATTTTGGAAAACAACATTTCAGTGCAATTTCAAGTACCTAGACTGTCAGTGAAAAATACTACCCAGCCATTTCCTCTTCTCACACCCCCACCAAAGCTTTTTAAAATGAGCTAAGAGGCATTATCTATCATCTTTCTGTCAGATGTTTCAGATGACCAGCTGTACTAGTGAACAAATTTTACTTTTAAAAATGCCATCTGCACTAAAATCATAACAGAAAAGACTACTAACATGTTACCTAAAGCCCTAACAAAAATATTTATTTCTGTTTTCTTTTCACATATGGAACAGCAAATTCATTTGGTAAACTCTCAGCAATCTCCACTCGTGATTGAAGAGTTACAACCATTAAACATCTCGCTCGTCTTATGCAGAGATCAGGAATTTTCTGCGCTAGCTACAGGTAAAACTATTGGGTTAGCATATACTTCCCGCTAGATGGAACAAATGGAAATGTGCTTTCGTTATACGTTGCTCAACTTGACCACACCTGAACAATTTGTGCTGAAATTCTCCGTGCTCACCTTTGAAGTCCTAACTAAAACAGACAAGCCACTTGGGAGTTCAGATTATTAACAGTAGTAGCCAGTTACTCTGGCAAACGCTAGTCAACAACAGCCAGATGCTCAAATGCATTAAGCTCTCAGAGCCAGCCAGCCACACTTACTGGAAGTAGGTCTGAAATGTCGTGTTCTCTTCTGACTTTTCCTTTTGGTATTTCTTCCATGTCATCATCTTCACTTACAGCACAGTTGTCTATAACATCACTCATGTTTTCCTCAGTTTCTGCCTCTGCAGCAAGCTTTAACCTGTTTTTTTCAGCTTCATTCATACGAATAATTGTTTCACCAGCATCTATTGCTAATGATTCTGAAAAAATCTTCAGGATTGCATTAACCATGCTTCCCAGGCTGCCTGGTGGAATTGTGTCCTTGATATTCCAGATGGTGCCTAAGCACAAAATAGTTGAAACGTAAAAATGCATTAAAGTGCTCAATTCCCAGCTCTTTAAGAGTCACGTACTTAAACAAGTTACAATACTCAGTGCTTATATTTCAGTATGAAACTTCAAGTCCTTTCTCCACAGATTTGCATTTTTTCCTGTTTATATCTGTAATAATGTCCAGATCATAAGATCAAGTAAACTCTAGCACATAAGAATACACACAGTATTTTTAAGGAGTAACCTTGATGACACTTTTGACTTGTGACAAAAAAAGAAAAATCCAGGAGATTACCACATTTTAAGGACTCTCAAAATTAAACTAATTTATTCCATTTCCATATTAAAAATCACCGTAGTTAAGCATTCGAGGTAGAAAGGATGATGCAGGACATAAAACATGAGGTAAACAGCTTATACCTGTTAAGATCAAAACAATTCCTGTACTATTAATTATTGACTCATTTTACCGGTGAAAACCAAACGAACCTTCAAAATGGGTTATCATGCTGAAGAGGTACCAAATTCAGAATCAAGCAGTTGAGACAGTTCTTAAACTATCTACAGATATTTGGAACTATCTTTCCCTCCAAAACACCACAGAACACAAGCCCAAGGGGCAGAAATAACCTTATGAACTGTCTATACAGGTTTTGCTTATAGCTAGGTGATAGCACAGTACCTCAACTGGGTATCAAGATGATAGCAGATTAAAAGACTAAATCTCACATCTTTCCCACCCTCTATTACTTCCTGTGCTGTCCAACACAAAAGAACGAATGCCCTCAAACATCATACCTGCTATCAGTGTTCTCAGAAGTACGTGCTTCATTGTGGTCTCTGGACACAACATCACAGTTTCCAATACTTGCTGTGCAGAGGCATTGAATGAAGAAAGAAGATCTGGATTATCTTCCGTCACTGCCTGTAAGCAGTTAGCTGTAGCGAACAAAAAAAAAAAGATAATTCACAAACCCAATAGTAGCTTTCAGTCTCCTAAAAGAATGCACTGTACTCCTAAAAGCTGGAGTAATTAAATACAAACAGGAAAAAACCTGTGCTGCAGCATCCTATTGTAATGGTATAACACTGTCCTTCACAAATTGTTTTAGATTAACAGCCATCCTCCAGCAAACCTGTACGTAATACAGGAGAGAACAGTACCACCACAGACACAGGACTAGCTGGATCAGTTCCAGCTACATAAAATTCAATTTCTCTGCCATATACTGATTAGGAAAAACACCAAAAAACATTCCAAGCACATACACAACCAAGACCCTTATGTAAGACCATAACAGCAATACTACTAATAAAGATATGATCACAATGGTAGGAGTCATTTGGTTTTGTTTTTCAGATGGCCTATGTACTTTGCTCTAACAAAAAAAAAAAAAAAAAAAAAAAAAAAAGACATCCTCATCCTCCCTCAACTATTTTCTTTCCACAATTTTTTTTCTCCCATGTAACAATCAATGCTCCATTCCCCTTCAGATTGAAAACAAAGAGAAAATATGTCAAATTCTAAGTGATGTACTGTTCAGGAAGGAATTCAGTCCTATATTCAGTGTACAGTTTAAGTAACAGGTGCATTATGCAATCAATTTGACATCAGTACTACATTCAGATCGTAAAGAAAAAATATCTTTAGACCTTTATCTTCTGTTTACCACTTACCAACTGAAATAGCCAGGTCCACATTTGTGGAAAATTTCTTCATGTAATGTAACACAGCCTCCAAACACCCTTCTTTAGTGAATATGGACACTGCTGTACTGTTGCATTCACTAATGCATAAAAAAAGGTCAATATAATACTTTTCCCAGGAAAAAAAAAAAGTTATTGTAACAACATCTTAAGTAACATGTACTCAGTATTTCTCACATTTATATTTTTAAAACCTACCTAAGAATTACACTTTAGCCAAAGAGCTGCCCCTCGTTACTGAGGTTATGGTCAACTGTACATAAAATGGAAAGTGGCTGGAATACCTCTGAGGAAAGCTGCCTTCTGTCAGCTGCTTCCTCATACACCTTATTCAGGAGTTTATTAGCCTAAGTGCATTCTCTTGTGAACAGAGCCAGCCTGCGTGTAAAAGGCAGCTTACAGCTGCGGGCTACGAGCCAGCCCAGGGCTTTCTGCACCCGTGGATGACTTCATCCGCAAACACACCAGTAACAGAAGGGGCTGCTGCCTCTCATATCAAAAGAGTCGTTTAATCTAGAAAATGACCACTGCTTGACATTCAGAAATGCATCTTAAATGAGTATTAAATGCAACATTCACTTCAGTTAACAACTGTGGGATTTGTTTTTCTTCTAGCTTCCACAGCCATTTCTGTTTTTAACCAAAACATGAATGCAAGACAAATTCTAGCTAGAACAGCATTGGACCTGACTAGCTACAGCGTTCTTACAATATTTTCAAAAGTAAATTTTTGATCTCATTAGCAACACCAGCTCCAATTTTATAAGTACCAAACTTAGCACTGATGCCAACAGTTCACGGTCATAGCCACAGAGTTCAAAACACAGAAGTGATTTACAGCACGCTTAATGATTACAGTTCCTGTTCCAAAGCACTTATGTCTACAAAGGCAATTAAAGAAAATGAACACACACAAAAATTTAGTTGACTCAGAGTTACAAGGGGTCACATTATCTGTAAGGTGCTGCGCAAGCAGTTTCTGTACTGTTCTACATGTCAATCTCCCCCCCCCCCCCCAAAAAAAAAAAATAAAAAAAAAAAATAAAAATAAGGCCTCAAGCCAGCAGCCATACAGAGGCAACTCTATTGAAATACTGTACAGTACAAACCACAATTCTGTATGGAGCAAACAGCAAAATGATGCGCAATTGTTACAAAGTGAGGAGAAACAATACAAAATTCAAGAACTTGTGTAAGGGGTTTTTATCACTTCAATATTTATAGCCATTTCTGTATGAATAGCGTTGCTGTATCTCTTTTACCCAGCATTTCCAATGTAAATTACTAATTGAGCTATTCATATTCTCTTCTCACAAAATCATGCAGACTTTTTTTTTTAATCAGTGCCTCAGTCACTGTAGGGTAGTTGTTCAAGTACTTACTATAACTTTTGATGAGGTCTGCAGAGGAAATAAAATAAATTAAAAAAATCCTCTAAAAGCCATCTCCTGTATCGTAGTATGGATCTACAGGAGCTGCATGCAAGACAAGAAAACTCAAACTGTCCAAGTGTCTTCAAATGTGCTATGACAGAGCACATTCAGAAAACAGTATCTGAACTTAGAAGGATCAATAGAAAGAAAACTTTGTCACTCTCCTGAAACTAATTAGCAGCTTTGTATATTTCTAAAATCTTTCACTTACAAATTTATTTTCTATCATAGGGTATTTTTGCATTTCAGTTGTGGACTCGCCACTTATTAGCAAGACATGTAGGAGCTACACAGGCAGAAATCAGAATCTGCAACTGAACACATCTTCTCATGCAAGGACAGACGTTTCTTTTCTGCCTCGATTACCACACTCTTTCAGGAGCAATTTCATTTAGCTCTTCTGAGAGGCAAGTGTTAACATCGAACTTACCATACATTCCACAGCAAGTTAATAGCCTCGTTGGCTATGTCTTCAATGTAATTTTTGTTCATCTCTCTGCATTTCTTTGGAGAGATCTGGTTAGCATCTAGTCCAGTGCTACACTACAACCAAACAAGAGAACCGGGGTTGGGAAGCAAGCCAAGAAGAAAAGCAAAAACTTAAAATGTTTGAAGCAGAGGGAATTGAGAGATCTCTCATGAAGTGTTTAATATCAGAAAACCTGACTAGTTTTCTATTCTCTATGAAAACCGAGTCACAATGGAATTGAATCATTGATTTTTTTTTTCTCCTGTAGAAACAGACTCCTACAGTACTTGCTTCGCATTCAGACTTCAGAAACTTTTCACAAACAAATGCTTAGCAATTTTAGAAGCTGAAATGTCATTTCTTGCTAATACAGTGGGTATGCAATTTTCAGCAGTTTTAATCACAAAGGCTAATTCGCTATCTATATTGCTGTGCTTTACAACAATACTATTACCCTTATTTTAAAATGGGGAAGAAACATACAGAAAATGATGGTATTTCTCAAGACTGCTCAAAGACAGCAGGTGACAGAACTCAATGCAATTTCCAAACTGCACTGCAAAACCTGGACCAAACAGAGAACAGGTATTCAGTACAGATTATTCTACAAAAGCAGCAACTATTCAACTGTAAATTTAAGCTTTCATTGAGACAAAATGATTTACCAAAAACCCTCACTAGAATAATGATGCAACATAAATTTTGTATCTAAATCTTGACCAACAGAACTGATTTGCCCTGAATGACACTCCAGACCCAAAATCTCCAGCCTACTTATGCAAAAATCATCCTATGCAGCACACCTCTCCATGGACCCAAGTTAGCAGGTCAAGAGGCAGAAGTAAGCGGTTTGAAATCTCTGGATTGATTTTTATCATGCTTTTGAAAGAGTCATACATATAAAGAGTTGTAGTAGTGTATGTTTACTCGCAAATCCTAATGATGAAAAGGCAATGTATTCTATAAATTCGCTTGGATGATATCCAAACATATAGCAATTAACAATCCTAAAGAGGAGATACATCTCCTGAAATATTCTTGTAAAGATCTTGCAAGTATCTTATCTTGAAAACAGATATAAAAAAATCGAACTATATTGGAAAAGAAGATAATTAAATGGCTAGATCAGTTTTAAAATCAGAATAAATATAAACATACCTCTTTCAGAAGTGCAACAAGAGGAGTCATGACGTCTTTTGTCACCATGTCATCACAGACTTCAAACCCTCCACAAGCACTCAGATTTCTGGGAAAAAAAATACATACTTTGGATCATAGTCAGTAGTTTCCAGGAGTATTTCAAAAACCTGTATTCAATGCTTTTTCTGTAAAGGCAACGGTATATTTTGCATTAAAAAGGATCTGCTTAATCAGTATCTTTAGTCTTCTACCCCTTCCTAACGTAAAGAACTGAAGTCTGGTGTTAGAAAAAAAAAGATTTATCTACTTGTCTAGCATAGCTAGGAGGCTTACCTAGTCTAAAACACACCTTCTGACAGCTAATTACATGGTATAAGATAAAATTTGAACATTATCAATTATTACCATTATGTTTCTGTACAAGTAGAGCAAGTTGCAGGTCTGAATACAGAATGACAACTCAAAATGCTGCTAGTATTTAAAAGGCTACCAAAAAGTGACATACATGCACTCTCCAGCTAATCCACTACTCCTGGGGTTATCAGGACACAAAATGCCATACCAGCAGCATTCAAGTTTTCTAGATTTCTTCACGTAACAGGTTTTCTTTCCTGAAGTAAAGTTGGAAAGCAATGCATCCCGCTGGCAGCAGCCAACTTTAACCCTATTCCTGACACTGAAGCCTGAGGGCGCCCCATCAGGGCAAGAGAGTCCTCTCTCTCTCTCTAAGACTTCAACGGACTCAGGAATACTTACACAAAACGGAGTTGAAGCAAGAGAGGGAGGGAATTTAAGGTCATAGCTTTTAACAGGGGAAACTCATTCTCTTATTTATCACACCAAGAACACCTCGTTTTAACTCTGAATGTTAGCAACTGCTTACCGGAGAGCGCCCGCAGCTGTCTCACGAACAGCTAAACTGTGATCCAGCAGCATCGGTCCTAAACACCGGACAACATCTCTCTGCAAAAAGGCTGGGATTACGTGTTTCTGCTGCAGCAGCTTGGAAATACTGGCACAGGCATACTCTCTCACTTCAGCACTCGGATGTTGTAGCTAGGGGGACACAAACAGATCAAGGACAAGGGGAGAAGTAGCTGGAAGTTTTTTATCAAGTGAAACAGCTCATCTGCCTCTCAGTTTGTATACCACAGCATGGTAGCTCCTGCTTTATTGGTCCTGAAGAGAATCAAGAGCTTTCAGCTTCCACAGAAGTTTATAAATCTTCATGTGGGTTATGAGGTTATCTATAATGACTAGATAAATTGTGTTATGGGTGTTTAACAAGAGAGTAGTAGTTCAGACACAGATTTGACGCTAGCTGGCACTGGTGAGACCTTGCATCTACTTTTGTTTACCATGCTTAAAAAAACATGCACAGAACTAGGGGACAAATAGCATCAAGTATAACGGACGTAAGAAATAACACCAAAAGAACTGAAGAATCAAAAAATATGCAAACGCATAATAGCCCTTAGGTTAAAGGCATCTGGATAAAGAATACATGGAGCAACTGTTCTCCATGTCCACAAGACAACAGCAGCTCGTAGCACAGCAGAGGCTTAGACGAGCTGTCAGAATTGAACACCATGAAAACAATAAACAAGCAGAACTGACTACCTGGAAGGCCATGGGGATTACTGACAACAAAACAGAGAAAATAAGCACCTGCTGAAGAGCAGAGTGGAAAAGAGTGGTGTGTCGTACCCCACAGACCTCCCAGCTCATCCTCACCCATGCATTGGTGTATTTCTGTACTTTTTTTGTTTTAAACCAGCAACAAGATTATTCCAGAAAAACGAGCAGTGATTTGTTCGATCTTTTCATTCAGGCAAAGTGACCAAAAGGGATTTATTTACGTAAGGGAAAGCAGCTTTTTAATATCAACCTAACGCATGCACAAGGAGGTTTAAACTCCAGTTTTCACGTGTAACGCCCAAACCAAAGGAACGAGGCGAACGAGTGCCTGCAGCCAGCCATTTTCAGCACCTTGCCAGAGACTTCCCAGGGCCGGCAGATGCCCGCCGCTCTTCCCACCCGCACAAAACCCTCGGACGAGGCAGGCGGCGGCAGGACCGGCTTCAGAGCCCCCCCCTCCCGGCCCGGCCCGCGCCTCCAGCAGCGGAGCGAGGCCCGGGGGGAGGCAGCGCCTGCAGTGGCGGGGCCAGGCGGCCGGGCACTGCCCCGCGGGAGCAGGGCAGGCACGGGGGGGGCCGCACGGGGGGACCCCGCTCCCCTCCGCGCTGCCCCCGCCCCGCCCCGCACCCCCGGGCGCAGCCCCGGGGGCCTCCCCCCGCCGCCACCGCCGCCGGGTCCGGGCCCGCGCTCACCTTCTCCAGCAGCTCGGCCGCCGGCTCCTCCTCGGGGTCTCCCTGCTCGGGGCCGCTGGGGGCCGGGGGGGCCCTGCGGAACCGCCGCGCCCGGCTCTTCCCCATGGCTCCGCGCCCGCCCGGCGCCGGCGCAGCCCCACGTGTGCGGCACGGCGCAGCCGCGGCTCGGCTCGGCTCGGCACAGCCCGGCACGGCCCCGCCCGGCCCCGCCGCCCAGCGCCACCCCCAGGGCCCCGGAGCAGGAAGGAGGGCGCAGCTGTTTGTACAAAGGGTTTATTTCATCCACCTTTACCTACAAAACATACAGCAGGTACAAAGCACGGACGGGCAGAGGGACGAGAGGAAGGGGCAGGGATGATTTTTCATGTCACCGTTGACTCGGACAGGCTGCCTGTAAAAGTCCGGCCAGCTTGTAGTTACTGAAGGTGCGGCAGCTGTGCACTTGCAGTCAATTGAAAGAGTTCAAAACAATGAAAAAGGCACCTGAAACAGCTTCTACAACTCTTCACGGCCTAAGCTATTCAAAAAGTTACACTTCTCGCAGGTAACATCCACACCTTGCTTTTAACACTCGGAATAACACCTCGTTATTTTATCGTGGCACGGTTTACATTTTCTTCACCCAACCTGAAGCGACACATTTGGAATACTAGTTTCATTTTCGGACTATCACAGCATAAAACCCACCCAGAATGGTCTTGTGAATTAAGACACGGTACAGTTTTACAATCACTTGGATGGTGCAAGCATATTTAAGACAATTCTTAAAATGTTAAAATCTTAAAATAGCAGTGTTGTGACCAGGTCAATCAACGAGCTGCATGTGACCACAACGAAAGTGGCTGGTGCACTCTATATACACACACAACTTGACAAATGTGATCCTCAACATGTTTGTAAAGTTCTTAAATAGTAAGAGCAGTTCTCTCCAGCACAGACGGACAGACTTTCTGCAAGCCTTTTAACCAGTCCCAAAAAGTGACCAGGAGATAAGGACAGCTGTAATGAGTAAGTGTGCTAATAAAACGTCAGGAATGGTAAGTGTTCCTTTCAATACTGTTCATGAGAACAACAAAAAATCCATGTAGCATGTATTTTTTTTCCCTGAACATTGGCATTAGTCTGCTATTTACAACAGCTTACGAAGACGTAACACAAATGAGGTTTGATTTTCAAGTTCAACTTTATAACCAATTTACATACTTCTCCTGCATGTTCTGTTTTAGCTGAAGTAAAAAAGTGACATTAATACTGAAAAAGAGGTAATCAGAAGTAGCAAAAGCACTGATATGATAACAAAGAATTTGGATAAATATTCAAGAAAGTAATATTGCACACCTTCATTGTCAACTGTGTAAGACTCTCACTCCTAGGCAGTGACATCCAGTCCTGTTTGGGTGGTTTTGTTTTTTTACTGTCATACTACCTTAGAAAAAAGGTCATTTTTGGTTTCCATGGCAGTGGAAAAAACTGAAGGAAGACAGCCCTTATTGAACGTGAGGCCTAGGTTTCAAAATTAATTTTCCAGTCTGCAAGACAGAAAAAAAATAAAGTTTAGATCCTGAAAGCTGAGCCTAATAATTGCACTTCAATTTTACAGGCTACGTTTAAAAAGACACATGAAATACTAAGTGTTCTGTATTCTTTACACACACCCACACGATTGGATACGGCATACATAAGTGCTGTGCAGAAAAAAACACCTTGCATGCCTTTTTGAATTACTGGCATCTTAAAAAAAAAAGGGTTTAGGCAGTGAACCACCAACACTTACATCATCACAGGACATGTTATATTCTGCCAGAACGGTTCGACATCGGGCTGCTATACTGTGTGCAGTGTGTCAAGGAAAGCAGCTAACGCTTGCACACGGTAAATATTAGCATATGCTAATGCCCCCACTAATAACTAAAGCACTTAACTTGACAAACATGATCAAAGGATACATTGACGGTGCCACAACTCTTTTATGTATTCCAGCAAAGAACAAGCCTATTAGGGTAATACAGCTAATTGTGAAAAATGGGTGATTCCAAAGCGATGTGAAAAAGGACACCTAGGAAAGAAATCAGATTAGTCCTAGCATTTACTTTCTTAAACCATACAGAAAGCTATCTTGTTCAATCAATTCAAAAAACACTGCTCTTAGGCATTTCTACACATTTGTGAGCAATTCTTTAGATACAGACTCACATAGTAGCATTTTGGCAGGCTCTGTCCTAGGACATATTCCACAACTAGCCCAGCCAGCTCAAAAGCTGAAAATGATCTCCCGGTGTCATGGGAGAAGCACCTTTAGCCTTTTGCCTTTCAAGGCACTACAGCACTTAGCTGCAGCACCAAGCTACAAAGCAGATTAGCTTCAGGACTAACACAATCTTTACCTTTTGTGTCTCTGGGTCTATTAACCAGTTCCAAGCACCAGTTGCTGTGCAGACCGATACCACTATCAGAATCGCTGATAAAAGAAAGAATGAGAGCCATGAGCAGTCTACATCACCCCATCAAAAAGCATTTATTTTTCAACAGTGGCTCTTAAGCATATTTTTTTGTGTGTAAAAGTACTTTCATTCAGTCTTCCTACATTTTAAATTAATTATATGTACTAAAAAGTTTCTGTATTCTATACAGAATATATTTCTGTATTTTGTATTATGGAATAATATTTCTGTATTTCTGCATGGAAACTTCAGCAGAACCTTAGAACCAAAAAGCAGTTATGTTTCTACCATGGACTACTGACCCCAAAATTGGAAGTATATCAAGGGAACGTTGCTTCCCTCATCCCCCTACTTCAAACTTTTCTGTTAGAACAGATGTGGACATATTCTGCCCTTAGTTCTTTCTGCTTCAAGCCTCACTGTTTTAATTTCTTCACCTTCTTTTTAATAGGGACTATCTAATGCAATCATGTTTGGTTCCAGTAACCAAAGTGACTAAGTAGGCAGTACAAGCCTGCAAAACAAACAAACGAACAAACAACAAATAAAGCAACAAAACGCAACCCAACAACAATCCAAAATAAAACAGGAAAAAAAAAAAACACACAACATATTCATGTCCCAACTCCTTCCAGAATAATTCAGCCTTGAGCACATTCTGTCTTGCCCTCTGGCTAGAATATTAGTTTTAAAAACATATCTGCCAGGACAACTGGCACTGTGAATATTGGATATAAACTCACTCCTTTAATTCATACAACATTTTTTTGATTTGTCAAATTTGCGTTCGGGCAACAGTGGAAATTGTCATTGGAGCCCACTACATGGTTTCTAAAGAACAATAACCAGGCAAACATTGAATTTTAACTGTAGGTTTACACATTACTGCCTTGTTGCAGAGTGTATGCATGCCACAGAACCCATAAAGGGACTTTAAGCACAGATTTTTGTTTGGGCAAGAACAAATCAGAGACACACTGGCAAATCTAAAATGCTTGTAAAATAGAATCTTATTCATCCCTTGAATATCAAACTTACTTCTCCAACGTCCTGTAGCTGGTTGCAAACATGCAATATATTCAGTAAGTCTTCTTTCAAAAGCTTTGAGATCTGAGGAGGATACACAGCAAGCATAATTAGATCTTCATCTATTTAGTCAAATTGTGATGTAAAAGATCAAAGGAATTGACTTTTTCCCTGTGCACATCACTTTGTTAGATAGAGAAAACAACGCATTGATCATTCAGATGAAATGAAAATGAAAAATGAAAAGTAAAGTCAGAGTAGCTTCACGCAACTCTAGCAAAAATGCATAATGATGAAGGCATACTAAATGCAAGAAACATTCCCACTTATTGGAAGTAAAATCAATGTAGTTAAGAAACCGGAGTATTTTAGACAGCTTTTAAGAATACCTGGAGTTGGATTTAGAGTACTTTAAACAGCCCCTCCATGCAAATAAGTAACATATTTTAGAGTATTAAGTGTATCAGGAAGCCAGTAAGTTCTATTATCTATATATCAGTGAAAAAAGAAAAAGAGGTTGGCAATTTGCTACTTGTTCAAAGGGTTATTTGTAGCAGTGTGGCTTTGAGGACTTTATTTTGTAGGCACCTTTAATGCCATATGACAGAGAGAGATACAAATATACATATAATCCCCACAGCAAACACTAGCTCACTGATCTTACTTCAGTTCTTTATTTTCTTTAAATAGATGTTTCTCCTTATCACCATCATTTTTCCCCGAGGTCGTTGTTAAAAGATGAGCAGCATGTCAAGTTTATACTTCTGATTTGTTTAAAAATCCTAGCCTGCCACCCAACACTTGCCTACAAAGAGTGGTTTCACCTGCACTCTGTTTTAGATTCAAGCTTCTGTAAAACAAGGTTTGACAACATTCCGGTCAAAAACAGAATTCTCCCTGGCGTTAAATCTTTCATAGCATGAACACGCAGGCTTTCAGCTGAAACGTTTCAGTTAACGCCACTCTGAAAATCCTCTCCTCCAACTTAAAACTACCGCTAAGTTATTTAAAGTGCCACCACAAAGCGATTAGAGATCGCGATGAGAAGAAGCACACCGGCCGTGACCATTACTAAGGCATTTTTTCAGGTTTTACGCTTCCTCCCGGGAGGTTTGGAGGTGCACTCACGGAGGCAGGGCTGCAGCACCCTGCCCCTAGCTGCTGCCAACAGCCCGGCACTCACGGCCCGGCCTCCGCCTCCCTCCTGGGGAAGCCCAGCCCAGGCCGGCAATTACAGCCCAATAACAGCTCCCCGCAACGGGGCACCGACACGCTCCGGGTCCGCAGCACCCGGCGGCACGGGGCCGGCTCCGGGCACCTCGGCCGTGGTAACGCGGCCCTGGCGCCGCCCTCACCGCCCTTCTGACAGGGAGCCCCCGGCCGGGCACCGAGGCAGCACGGGCAGGGGCTGCCCGGCCCGAACGCCCCCTGCCCGCGGCCCCGCGCCCCGCCGGGCCCCGAGAGCCCGACCCCAGCCGGGGGGGAGCCGGGAGGGAGCCGGGGCCCCCCGTGTTGCTGTGGCGGCGCCCCCCGGGCACTCACCCTCGGCCTGCTCCAGGGAGTTCATGGCAGCGGGCGGGCCCCTCACGGCCCCTCACGGCCCCTCACGGCGTCGCGCCCCGCCGCCACCTCCACCGGCCGCCCGGTCCGGCCCCACCCCCCAACAATGCCGCGCCCTACTGGGCAGCCCCCCTCCCGCTCGCCACGCCCCCTTCAGTAAGCGCGGCTCCCATTCGCCCGAGCGGGCGCTAAGGGGCGGGGCTGAGGGCGGGGCTTGGTCAGTCGGAGGAGGCTGCGGCGGGGTGAGGAGCTCCGCGCGGCGGCGGCGCCTCAGAGCGCACGGCCCCGGGATGCGGCCCCTCAGCGGTGCCGGCGGCCCAGCCCCGGGCCCTGTGGCGCTGCGTGGGGCCGCTGCCACAGCGGGCGGGTGCCCCAGAGCAGCGCCTGGCGGCGCCCTGTGCACGGTTCCCAGCCCTGAGCCCCAGGTCTCTGCCGCCTCCCGCTGCCCTGGCTGGGCGCTGGGGTAGCCGGGCCGCCAGCTCCCCCCGGTGACAGCGCCCCGCGTTACAGAGCGCTGTGCCCGCGGCCCCGGCTTTTAGGTGTCAGGCGCTGGAGGCCCGGCTCGGCTCGCTGCCCATGGTTTTTAACCAGCTGGCGCTGGGGGCTGGTCGTGGTGCCCTGCGGTGGCCCAGGCACGGCGCTGTGCACCTCAGGCTCCCCTCCACGAGCACACGGAGCAGGCAGAGTTGGACCTGGCCCCAGGGAGCTCCCCATGTGCTCTGCACCGTTTGTGTTCATTGAGCAGAGCCCGCTCGTCATCACCCGACAGCTCCCACCTCAGCACAGGCAGATATTTCACTGGCATCTCAGCGCAGTGCTTGTTTTGCTTAGGGAGGTAATCATCAAATGTCATCAGATTTGACCAAAGTAAGCTATAGTAAGTTCATAGTTTTCTTTATTTATTAACAAAACAGTTCTGTGTGTGTTAAGCTTTGCTCAGAAGCCTCACACTACTGAAATCCACCCTAGGAGCAGTTCACTGGCAGCGCAGTTCCCACTTGCAGGCCGTGCAGCTGGGGTTTGGCAGGAAGGGGGATGTGTGGGGAGCCAGGCACGTGCCCACCCCATCAGGGAGGCTGCTGGGCTCACCTGGGGGCACGGGGCTCTGGGGCAGTGGGACTGGGCTTGCCGGGGAGCTGGCATCAGCAGCCACCGAGGTGCCACAGTGTAGGGGCTCTGGTGGTGCTTTGGGGGCAGGAGGCGTTGGTGCAAGTCCTGCCGAGGCCAGGATTTAGTGTCCAGGCTGGTTTTTTTCAGCTGATTTGCACAGCTACAGGATTATGCTCCCTGTAGAAGATACCAAATCATTGGTCTTGCTTCTCTTCTTCCTGAATGCTGATGGCAATGGGTATTGAATGCAAGAGGGAAAAAAAAGTGTGATGCTTGTGCATGCAAATGCTTCTCCATGGTGCATTCTGTAGTGATAACTGATACTGTGCTACTCCCATCTGTTCTGCTCATAACAGCATTTGTAGGAATAGTCAGGGAGGTTGGACCGGCTGTAGGGCTGTTCTGAACTTACTGGGGGAATCTGAAATAAAGGACAAAAAAAAAGGACTGTGTTGGTTTTACTGTGCTAGGCAGCGAAACACCACACAATACAGTAATAATTGCACTGCAGAATTATTACTATTTATTACTAAAGAATGACTGCTGTTGAATTAATAGTCTTGGATCTTTTCACAGATTCCAAAGAAAAGTCAAAGCAGCAGTTTGTTCTGAGTGTAATGGCTCAAGGCTGCAGTCAGTTGGGGTGTAATTACTGACTGCTTGCTGTGGGCAGCTGCAGCACTGCATTTTACAGGGGGCAGAAGAGATCTGGCGTTTGTTTGTTGAAGAATACTTACGCATTTTGTGAGGTGGTTGTTTCAAGTAAGGTGTGTAACAAGTCCTTGAAGCACTGAAAGCAGTGCCCAAATCCTGGCACTACACAAGTTGTGATTTGTCTTTGTCCATGCAGATCTTTGTCTTCTAAGATCTTCACTGAAATATGGAACGGTTTCAGGAAGGAAGGCTGAGAGCTCTCCTTCTCCAACGTGCTTTCTGGCTAGAGGACATGAGGCACTATAATCTTGCAGACACTTACATTCATCAGACACCAAAAAGTTTGATGCTACTCTGGATAATGGCGTGCTTGGAGAAATCCTTCACGATTTCTAGCATCCTGAAAGTATCAGAAAGTTCTAATTTGCACCAGGCTATTTATACTTCCGAAAGCTTGTTCATGTACAGATCTGCTGTTCTCTTTCATTTTGCTCCAGCTATTTACTTCGGAAGAGATACAGATATTTTACATCTGATTTTGTTCAAGCTTTCATGATTTGTGACACAAATGCTAAACCTATACTGGGGGAAACAGTTCCAAGAGCAATGAGATCCATGCCCCCTTGAGATAACTGAAGTCAATTGCAATTCCTTTATTTTTAATATTAAAACTTCTTGGGTGGTTCAAAATGCTTATATCACCCTGATTTTTCCAAGTAGCTTACTCTTCTGTACAATTCCACTGACTGGAGTCTAGCTAAGGTAAATGAGACCAAACAGTAATTGTTATACTACGAATACGGCTTGAATAAACTGTTTCTTAGGGTTGTGCATCTGTTAATAAGTCTTGATGTTTTTCTTGCTGACACCTGCAAAGCCTTAATATTAACTCCTTGAGCAAAGGGTTTAGTGTACATTTGGATTGCTTCATAATGCAGAGGCACTTGGAAGAAATGTGCTTTGTCAGTCTAGAATAATATTTTAAGTATCTCTTTTTGAGGTGCAAGGGATGCATCTTTTTGAGTTTAGCATCTTTGGTATCTATTTCTGGTTCTCACAGCTGTACTTCGAGCATAATGTGAGAGCATCTGTTAGCAGCATCTGCTATCAGAGATAATTAGGATGGGTCACTTGTTTCTTACTTTGCGTGCATTTCCAGCCTTCTCCTGCACATTTTCCTCTACACAGTCCCTTTTCCTGCTCATTTTTCTCTTAACAGTTCCTCCCTTTTGAGGCAACATGTGATTTCAGAAATACTATGTTAACACTTGGGGATGTTAAAATTCAGTCTTTTTGAATTTATTCATCCTGTATTTTTATAAGTCAGTTTATCGTAGTAACTACCTCCCAAGCTTGGTGATTATTACCCTAATTTACATTTAATGATAGGAGGATAGTGCTTTATATTCCTTCTGTAATTAGATTTTTGGAAGCTTAAAATCTTATCATGAATCTGTCTTTTTTTTTTTTTTTCTTTTTTTTTCCCTTCCTTCCATGTCATTTTCCATGAGAAGTGTTATTTTTTCCACAGAACTACTTTTTTTATAAGGAAATCCATATTCATTATTTCTTGTTTTGGCCAAAAAAAAACTGATCGGAATATTTTTTTTTCCCCAGTGGGCTTCTAGAAAACATTTTGAAGTTTTTCCTGGAAGAACAGCTTTATCAAGTAGCAGCACATCCAGTAGAAAAGAGAAGGCCCTTTGGACACGTAAGCAAAATCTACATGAATCACTCAATACATGTGTGTTATAAAAATGCGTGCGTCTTGATATAATAGAAGACTGATTTTTGTTATTATTATTCTTAGAATTGTTGTTTGAGACTTGTTCTGCCACATTGTGCACAAGATAAGTTTTGGTTTGAGATACTAAACAATGCTTGAATTTCAGTTGTCTATAAAGCTAATTGATCTTCCACTCTTTTTTCTGGAACAGAGGTGTGTAAGGTTTTTATGTACTTTTAGGTAATTAGGACAGTAGAGATAAAACTCCCTTTCTTATCCTCTATAGTGCTTCAGAAATCAGGCTTCTTACATCCAAGATAACTTTTAAGTTTATCATTCCTCTTAACACGTATTATAGCTGTCTAAAAGCATGTTCTTGCTTTTGCGCAAGTTCTGTGCTCTCATTAGCACAGTGTTTAATTAAACTATGGTGGCTCTTTGTTGCTGTTTGTCTTCAATATTTAATCCCCAAAGTTTCTTGATTTTCAGCCCAGTCACAGACCCATGTGGATTCCATATCTCCTGGAGTAAATAATACGTAACAGAATTGCTGATATGAAAGAGTTTATGAAAAACATGGATCTTTAGTTATTAGGCATATAACATGAAGTTGGAAAAAACTCCCTCAGAAACTTCTTGTTTGTTTTTTTGTCATGTTTTTGTACCATAATAGAATGTCTGTTCAGTCCTGAATAGCATGTATTCAACTTTTCCAGTTCCTAGTCCTCCCTATTTAATTCACAAGTAGTATTTTTTCAGTCTCTTATTGCTCATGATCTCCCATGGTTTTGTATTTGGTTTTCAAAAAACAAACCAAAAAAATCCTACCTGACAGGGAAGTCTTGCATTTATCTGCTTTTTCCTTGTTTTAAGGAGTACTTTAGTTCTTCAAACGTTGTTCCACATATAATACCAAGTGGCAAAGTTGGGTTTTTATTGACTTTCAGCTTTGAAGGGTGTGTTTAGAATAAGGATAATGCATTTAACAACCTTAGATGCCAAGATACTGCACCATAACAACAATGGCTCATAGGAAAACCAAACCATTGTTAATGAAGTGGGGAATCTGGGATTGAAAGCAGAAGTAGATGCTTGCCTTTTGGGTGCAGAAGTTTCATGTTCTTGCTCTTGGAAGACCAGCCTGCTGTGAGGTGGTGAGGCTGTTGTTCCCATCTGCCTGATGGTTCCCTGTGGGTAGCTATGTCCTCATCTCCCTCCCCAGCTGGCAGCTGCCACTGGGCAGTGTAGCCCAAAGGTATTAAGAGCAGCTGTGGTGGGTGCAGAGCACCACAGGACAGGCAGCGGTGCAGTTTCAGCTATGTTCGTATTGCTGACAGCACCCTGAGCGCTGGCACCTGATCACTTGCTTGAGCTCGTCTGTGTGTAGTCTGCCTTGTGCTAGGCGCATGAGTAGGAAGTTTGTTAGCTTTTGAAATGCTGAGCCCTACACCCTGGGGGTTTGCTGGGGTATGCCGTATTGCTTACCATTTCCCAACTACATTTTGGGGAACTTTTTTATTCAGCTTGAGATCCTATTTGTAGCAGCTGCTTTGAGGGTTGTTTGCATTCAGCCATCTGCTTGTCCTGTACTCCTAATGTCTGAACTACTTTTGCAAAATGGATTCATTCTAAGCATAGGTTCTGTCTATTAAAAGCAAAAACAAACAAAATAACCAAAACCATACAAGTCTGTTTATTGTTCATGGTCTCTTGCGTTGCTCTTTCTCTTACCTGCTTCCAAAAGAGCATGTTCTGGAAGAATGTGATGGTTGCTCTGTAAAGTGAACTTCAATTGCTCTTCTCTATCAATTTGCAGTTATAAAAGAAGTGGGAGATAATCTCTTTTGAGGCTTTTGGTTGAACATCTTGTTTCATTAGGATATAATGTTCCTAGATGGAAATGGAAACTGGATAGATTCTTTGCCTTTAATTATTTGTGCTCAGTTAAGTTATCAAACCTTTTTTTAAAACAAACAAACAAACAAACAACACCAACAAAACCCACCACCACCACCACATTTGCTTGTGTTAAGATATGCATTGGATCATCTCCACCATCTTCTGTATGTCACATGTCCTAGGACATGGGCTCTTTGGGAAGTCCAACAGTTAGTACAAACAGAGCACAGCATGTCCCAGCTCTGTTTTGGAGAATCCTCATAGCTACTGCAATGTAAACATGAAAAGACGAAAAAAGATACTTTTTTTTTTTTTTTTTTTCTACACAAGGCTGTGCTTGCAGACAACATCTCGTGGTACAGGCTGAAGTAAGCCCGTATGTACAATTTGGGGTCTTATGCAAGTCAAGAAAGCAGTTTTTCAGTTAGGTCAAGCATAGACACTAATTCGAAAAACATCCTTAATTTAGAGCACACAAATGATGTGCAAGTGCCACATCTTCTTTTGGGAAGCAAATAGAGGGAAACAGCAACAGTCACTTGAGATCCTTCAGGTTGCTGATGCTTAATGAAGGTGCTTTCTCTCATAAACTGCTCAGCACCTCTTTACTCAAGGGAAAATAAATGGAGCAAAAACTTTGGAAAGATACTGTGTAAGCAGAATTCTTGGCTTAAACGTCCCCTTGGGGTTGCGTTCTTTTGCAATGATTGATGTCAGTGTACTGTTCTTTAGACTTTTGTTAAACAACTTCAGGAGGAACAGACTGAACTACCTTACAGTGTATCATAAGACATTCAATAGTTTGGGGAAACACGACCTTTTCACTTCTCCTTAGAGTTTATTAATTAATAAACCTATATTAATTGTAGTACTCATCTGGGAGTATAAAATAAGGTGAAATAAGCAGGGAAGGAAAACGTTTTGTCCCTTGAAGCCTATCAAGTTCCAGGCTCTGCTCTTCAGAGGCTGAATTCCAGGGCACCGACTGTCTCTTACAGGTGCCTGGCTGCTGAGTTCTCATTAAGTTTGAGGGCAAAGCGTGACTGTTCTTCAGCTGGTCTTGATGGTGCTTTTGAGCTTTTGTAGTGATTTGAATTGCCAGCTTCTGTGGTGTACAAGCTTGATTCTAGATACCTAATCTTTTAAAATGCTTACATTATTCCATGTTATGATTTGTTTCCAGAGCAAACATGGCTTTTTTTTTTTTTCCCTGTTCCTTTATTAAAACGTGCATTCTCTATCTATTCTGGAATCATCCTGCAGTTGTTGAGGATTTTGTAATTTTAGTTGCCCGTTTCCTTAAATGTTTTTTTTTAATTTCCGTAAGTGGTCAGGGAAACTGACTCTCAACTTAAAATTCAAAATCCAGCAGTATGGATAACAGCATAATCAAACTACCTGGAAATTAATATTTTCTAACTTTTTGGGTTTCATAGCTTATGCTTAAATAAGTTTGAAGAAAAGTGCTCAAGATTCTCACCCCTTCTAACTCAGATAAGGCTGTGATTATGAGTAAATTTCATGTGATTAGTTTGATATTCACACAGTTTAGAAAAATGTTGGAATGGGATTAAATGGTGTGGTCCTTTAAGAGCATTTGTGGCTATAGGAAGGTAACAATGAGGCTTTTTTAATGAACTGCTAGGGAGTTACTTAAAAGAATATATGAGAGATGCACAGCTTGACAGGAATATTATTGTACCGAGTACAAAACTAACTTGCATTTGACCTGATTTTTAACAGGTTGGCCTTCCATTTGCAACTTGAACTCTAACCTGTGATGAAAAGTATTTTTCTTGTGACTTTACATCTTTACATGGGTTTTCTCGAATCAAGCTGTCATTCAAAATTTAACTTTAAAGGAAAGAATAGCCATAGGAAATTAAATACCTGTTCAATTTTTGACTATTACATTCTGTAACACTATGGACAAATAACTATCAATTACTGCTCTTCATTGTCCAATCTACAGGATAGAAATATATAATGTAAAAAATTGGAATATAACGTAAAGCTGTATTTTGTCCATTCTTCATCTTTTCTGTTTACCAAAGCATTTTAGTTTACTTATGGTCTGAAGTACAATAATGGTTTTCAAAATAGGGTACTTTATTTTCAAGATCAAAAGGACCGTACTAAGATACGTACTCCCTCTAGCAGCTTAACAGGGTAGTCCACTGATGCCTGATGTGTGAAATGTATTGGAGCAGTCTCCCTCGCTAAAATATTTTCTCTTGAAGTGCAGCTAATGACTATTCCGCTTGTTTTAAATCTTCTAATTTTAACAGAGTCTTTGGATTCTGTAAGCCAGGAGAAGTGTTCCAGTGTTGAAAGTTATCCTCTAAAGAAAGGGTAAAGCATTTAAAATCCTGAGTTAAAACACTGTGCCAGACTTATGTGCCTTTTACCCTTTGAGGAAGGCACAAAATAGATTTCTAAAACATCATTTTATTAGCCTGGTCTATATGTAACGAAAGGATGCTTTGTTTCCTCATACTCCTCCCAGAGTACTTATGTTAAAGGTATCCAGAGGAGATAACTGGAGATGCTAGGAGTAGAAGAACACACAGAATAGTGAAGAAAGAAGCGACTAGGTGGTTATGCAAAATCAAAATTGGAGTTACTGTGAGTTTGTGTGAGTTGCAGGGACCAGGTTCTGTAATTGGTGCCGTTATCACGTCTTATCTTCAGCAGGACGAACTGGCCAAATGGTTTCTTTTCTTAGTCTCTTTCTGCCTCCCCCTGGAGTAAGATTTGAGTCCCAGCATCATACTGGAACCAAGTTGGGGAAAGAATGGGACAAAAATAATCCTCTGTGGGTTGGAATAGATGAATAGATGAATGGTTGGTTCCCAAGAGTTTAATTCTCAGAACTCTGCAACCAACTTTAACTGTGTTTCTTGTGCCTTCTTGCATGTCTGTAACAAATTCCCTCAGGGAAAAAAGGGAAAGGGGAGGGGAACAAAACCCACACTTCAAAGAACTATTTTTTATCATATTTTTGTCAGTATTGAATGGCAAAATAGTGATGTTCTAATATGGTTTTGCAGTCTGCTGTTGCTTAATTGATTTTTCACTTGGTTGCAGATGATGACTGCAGCAGGGATGATTGTAAAGAGAAGCTATACCTGCATTTTTACCAACAGATGCAGCAAGAATATGATGGAGAGAGACCTGACTGTGTCATTGTTGCCATCAGCAAGGAGCAAAAGTAGTTTCTATTACAATCTTTCAGTTAATTCTGTTACAGAAACGATAGCTACATAGGTAAGTGTTACCCAATTTAGAAAGGTGTAATCTTGCAAATATGTAGATAATACTTGAAGAGCATGCTTATTTGATGTTTCTGAATGTCCTAAATATTTCAAGTTGGTAATAAAATTTCTTATGCCTCTCATGGGCTTTTGAGTATTACAACAATGAGGAACACGTATAGGTTCTTAGAACAAACAAACAAAAACCAAACACATTCAGTGATTTATTGGATTAAAATCAGACTTAGAACAACAACAACAAAATATTAAGAATTAAAGGCCACCTTGAAGCATTTTTTTATTATTTAAGATTTTCTTCAGGCGAATATGCTAGAGGCATAGATGATCAGGTACAATAATGTGGTCTCGTGGTGGAAGTAATACACAAGTAAGGTTTCACACAAGCATTCCAAGAAGTTAAAAATGATGCATTTATATTTTTGAAAAGTCAAAAATATCCCTTTCATTTGTAATCATTCTTCAAGGTTCTATCAAAACTAAGTTTAGCTTGGTTTAGAGATGTCGCTTAAGGTAGTCCCCATTCAGAACTGCACTTTAAATTTCTTTCAACCCATTAAAATTTTAAACACTGATTCACTACACTTACTAACAAAATTTGACCTAGTTAAAATGAGACAGCTTTGAAATAGTTCACTGAATTAATTTCTAATAATTCATAATACATGGAGTGATTAAACATCTGTCCTCGTTTCCTTCTTCCTAAATGGCATGACATGCGTGCAACATGATATAGTCAGTATGTCAGATAGAGTAAGTAATGGTAGGAAGTTGCATAGAAATTAATTGAAATTTCTTTCTTGCATTGATTCTATGTAAATTAATCAAAATAATTTTTTTTTGTCTGTTTTAGAACTCTATTGTAGATTTAAATTTTACATCATTTTTAGAATCAAGATCACAGTAGTAAAAACGCATTTTCTCTTGAATGGAAAGTAACTGCCCTGTTGTACAGTTAGGGAAAAATATTCTGAGTTTAAGAAAAATCTGTGATAATACTATTTCTATTTCAAGTTTAGGCATTTGTGAAAGTCTGTATGGAATTGGAAATCTATCTTAAATTTAACTTTAGATCATGAGTGGCCAGTAATGTTTTGACAGTGAGAAGGAGAAAATACAACTTTTCATATGTATTTCCAATGAAGTTCATATACTTGTGCAGCTACGGGCGGGTTATGTCAGTGCTGAACTGGAGGTTTAAAAAAATCTCACTCAGTTTTATTACACACAGACTTAACAGCTATATTTTTCTATCTTTTTGCAAATGTGTGAAGTAGATGAAAATATAAGCTTGATAAAGCCAGCATGCTCTCTTCTCTGCAGTAAATCATAATATGCCTGTGGAAAATGCACTGGCTATCGTAGTTAAAGCACTTGGGAATATATTCGCTGAGCGTGAGCAACAGGAGTATACCAAGATCTCACATAAGGCAGCTGATCTGGTGGATGACTATCTAGCACAGGAGCTGTGTGAGAGTTAGCGTGCCTCTGGGCATTAGATGTTTTTCTGTTAAATGAGGAAAGATACCTGAATCTTTCTTGGAGAGTTGAGCTCAGTAAGTGACTATGCGAAGACCAGGAAAGGTATGATTGAAAGTACTTACTTTTTTTTCCCCGAAATACCACGTCAAGCTTCTTTTAAATCTGATATAAAGAAAGCCTGAGTACATTCCATGTCAGTAATCTGTAAATAAAGGAGAGCAGTAAAGTTCAAAAGCGTATGTATAAAATGCCAGTGTGTATATTCGTGGGCATGTACATCCTGAAGTAGGATGTATATGTTTCTTCACATATCTGGAAACACTATAAGGACATACACAGACACTCTAGCTGGCAATTACTCTTTCACAGGGCATGGTTACAAGTATTTGATCATCTGCTACTGCTGTTGTGTTTAACACTGCGTGCACATAAATGCCTTTAAGCTGGTGACGTCCAGCAGTCTGTTAAGCAACTCTTGATTTAAGAGTTCGATAATTTAATGGTGCATATATTTTATTGACAGAAGTTTAAAATCCAGCAGAACATCTCTAAAAGATAAAAATGAACCCAGCTACATCACCCATAAATTAGAGACTTAAAATATCTGTGCTAATTTTATTTTAGGAGCTATTCTATGGAAACATCTTCGATCCCCTTGTGACAAGGGAATAGTGAGATTCTTACAAGTTTCTACTTGCGCTGTTAATGTATTATGAAGAATTTCTTTCCTCTTCATTTAAACTAGACTGTGTTGAACAAACTGATCCTTCAGCTGAAGTTGATGACACAATCATCAACTTAAACAAACTCCCATCTCTTCCACTGCCAAGCAGGAAAGCTCTCTTAGGCCAGTCACCCTTTCCTCAGGTTAAACCTGCACTACTGGGCAGTAGGCCGTTAGGGGGTGGTCTTCCAACACCATTTCAAAGTATTTTGTTCTGTTTTCACATCTGACTTTGTTGCTTGCCACAGTATGTTTGCTCGTAAAAGTAGAACAATACATGGTAGATACTATGTGAATTACATCAAGTAGGTAGGTGGGACTTGAAAAAATCTGAACTTGCAAATATTTAGCAGTGATCAAATAACAGTTGAAAGACTGGAACTCAGCAATGGTATTTTCAGAGCAAACTTTATGTGAAAGGATAGGAGAGTAGGGGAGTATACTATTCTTTATCTAAAAATGAATTCGTTCCAACATTATAAAAGCATAGGAATATAAAGCTTATCTTTTATGTCCTTAGTCTGAAATCGGATTCAACTACTGTCCTTGCGTCTGTTTGAAGTTGGTACAGGTTGAGGTGAACACCTGGCTATTTTAGAAAGGCTTTTTTTCTTCCCCCGTTGTGAACTTTCCCGTTCCACAAAGCTTTCTTTTTTAGTTACCAAGTTGGTTGCAATTCTTTTGAGTTATTGAAGCTCATTGAAAACCAAAAGGGTGGCAGAAACAGTGAGGGCGGTTCAGGTTTTAAGCATGAATATTCCTAGATGCGTAGGATTAGGGTATGGTGCTTCGTCAATTAAATACCGCTTTCATGATTGAAACAAATAGGCAAATTGATTTTAAAAAAGTGTGAAATCTGCTTAATTGGAGTATTTTCTTTTATCAAATGGTAGTGTAGAAGGAAGCTGCACGTACACTCTTGACAGCTGTTGTTGTTAGTGCTGAGTCTGGTTCCTTGGCATGAACACTAGGCACAAACTGAACTGAGATTCGTGACCTACATTATGGTCATGGATTAAAAGCTTGCTTAGAACAAGCCTTAGATGTCATCTAAAATGTTTGTCATGAACCATCAGTCAGAAATAGAATCTGGCTTTAACTTTCTGTGACAATTGTATTTAATTTGTCAGTTTGTGTTTTAACTCGTGTGTGCAAGGTTAACATTAGTATTGGGGAAAGATTTGCTTTGTAGTAGCTCATGCTAAGTTTAGTAACACGGGAGGCCAGTGAGCTCTGCGTTGTTAAATACATCCAGGAAGACTTTGTTGCAGCTCAGTGGTTGTACATCTTTTAAAGTAGGACACTATGAATGAAAACAGCTATGGCATTCGTCACTTGGTGTGTGGTGAAGCTGCTTCATCTGCCGCGCTGGTTTGTGTGCTTCAGGCAGGTAGTGGGCCTTGCTTAAGCCCAGTGTTTTCATGTACTCATAGGTAAGAGCACTTTTAAAAAAAAACAAAACCATTTTCCAAATGGGACCCTCAGATGTGGAGGGTAAACCTCCACCTCTTTTAGCACCTGCTAGGGGGTTTGAGCCTCTGGGATATTCTCCACATCCACCTGCAGAATGGGCTCTGCTTGGAGAAACCTGGCCTTGTGCTGACACCGCCTCTGTGGCTATTTGTGCTGATAGCCATGCATCACGTTTAGCTCAGACCTTCCTGATGCTGACAGCTGTACATCCATTCTGGTTAAAGAACTTAATTTCAATAAAATTGAAAGCAGTGGCCTGCCTTCTTTAAGCCACTCTCAGCTCAAAGGATACTGTTTCTGTATTGAATGTTTTAGAAAGCAGTTTGTCATTATTTCAAGTTCAGTGGATTTCTTTGGCTTTTTTCTTAATAACCAGGATGTTTACCTAAGATATCTGCGTAGCTGTTACTATTAGAATATAGAAAAATACACTGGTACTATTTTCTGATCATGAAATAGAAGTGGATGTTTTTACAGCTTATTAGGCGTGTGGTGCAATGGAGCTACCTGAGCGTGCGGTAGCTGTGAGCTGACAGAAACTGAAAGGGGTTCTCAGAAGAGCAGAAGATCATTAGAGGAATTGTTTTTTCTCTTTTTCTTCAAAGCTCTTCCTCTTGGTATGGGTTGAGTCTTTCAAGAGTATGGCTTGACTGCTGATCAACTGGCGTTGTGTCAGCAGAGTCTCAAGAAAAGGTTAATAATCATGAGAATGTGCAGTAGGAACTTATCCCTGCAGTGCCTCACGGGAAGGATGTCATGTTGGGTTGTCAGAGACCTACAGGAGCAAGTAGGGGGTAGAGTAGGTAAGTCTGTTCTGATAGCTAAGGTCTAATAGCTTGGAGTCCTTCTAAGACTGTAGCTGTCACTTGTTTGCAATCAAACTCTTAGGGCATTGCTGAAAGGACCCTTAGAGGCCTAGCTGAAAATAAGGTACTGCTTGGTGTTTTCAGTACGTGTGATGGGACAGAATAGAGAGCGTACTTAGTCCTGACACTGTCAGTTTGTGAGAACAGAATTAAAACAAACAAACAAACAAAACACCTTGCTGAACATCTGAGCTAAGGAATTGTAAAATATCATTAGCAATTTCGTATACCCAGAAAGGTGAACATGGGCAATATATTTACATAGAAGATGAGATGTGAATGAACTGATGTAATGCTGCTGTTGCTGCAAAAAAAAGAGCATCTCGTTCTGTCGTGTTTAGATAGGAGTGTCAATACAGGAGCTCAGTTTCCAGCTTGGTACATAACAGTTTGAGATGAGTGTAGCTGGCTGGGTGCCCTTCTCCACAACATTTTTTTTTTTAACTGCCCTATGAGGAATAGTTAAGAAGCTAGTTTTACTCAAACCTAGAAAAGAGAAAACGGAAAAGAAAAATGATAGTAAAAGTTAATTATATGTAAAAGTTTCTAAAGAAAACAACTTTTTTCCATGTTCATTGTAGGTAAAATAATAAATACTTGGTTTAATTTGTAATGAAGACTTAGGTTAGGATTAGACAATATTAGCTAGAGGAGAATATTATCTTTGCAGTGGGCCCTCACCTTACTCATGTATGCAGAATACTTAAAGAAATATTGGACTGCGCTTTGTATCAAAATGAGCAGTTCGATGTTAGATTACGTATTTGGGGACTTGAAACAATCAAAAGTTTATAGCAAGTCATTAGTTTTGATACTACAGTAAAACAGAAATGTCAATTAGCCTTTCACTGATTGAAGAGGGAGTTGATTTTCAGATAAAAATAGATGTGGGGAAGGTGACCAAATAAATAAACCACAAACTGTCTCACAGTATTTGTTTTTACTTTTTCACAGGTATTAACATTAAAGCAGTGCAGCACCAACAGGAAGCTAAACTCAAGTCTTTACTTAACTAAGAAGATACCACTGACACAACTGGCCATAGTGGAAGTCCTGTTACTGTGAGTATGTTCGCCTTCTGTTGCACTCCATCCCATGACCATTTCTGAAAATTGAAGAAGGCTTTTTCATTAAAACCATTTTTCATGAGTGTCAGTGTCATAGCTACATAATTTTAAAATAGAAGCTCTTAAATAGTCACAAGATAGGGTTGCCTGCCTTAGGTAGTTGTCATCAGTTTCATTTAATGGTTGAACTTCATCTGACTCTATTCAAGTTCAGATGTGCAGGCCCAGTCAGATGTTGTTTGCAGGATATAGTAGAGCATGGATGGAATTTCTTTGAATGTGTGAGGTTGATCTTTTTTTGTTGTTGTTGTATTTTCTTAGAGGGAGATGAAGATGAAAGGACCGACTTTAGCCTCAACTGAAATTGCTGGTGTTGCTCTCTCACATAACTAACAGCTTTGAAAAAGTTTTAAATTCATGTCTTTAATTTGCTTGAAAATGATTTGTTGTATTTTAATTTCTTTTTACTTCCATTGTAACTTGAAATTGTAACAGTGGAAAAAAATAAGGAAAATATTGAAATAACTGTAGTTAATAAAGCCATTTAGTTATGTGAGGAATCACCTTAATATGTAGTTACCTACAAGCCAGTCAAATACCAGGTTTAAAAAATATTTAATAGCCATTCTACTGAAACGTCAAGTATACTTGGATTTAATACATGAAAAATAAACAGCAGCTACTCTCCAAAAGTTTTTAATACCAAGATTAAATTATTGACTACAGCTTGTACGTAAGTAAACAACACCAGTAACCGTCACCATGAAGCACTATATGGATGTTTCTAACTTCTGAAAGAGAAAATTTACTTGCATAGAGAAAATTGTACATTCAGTAACCAAAAATAACTTCTGTAATTGCACTAAATACATCACAGATGTTACTTGCAACCATAATAACTTTTCTTGGTAGTTCTCAAAATAACAAATTTCTGCTTATAGTGAATAGTGAAGAACTGACTAATGTGTGTGCTTATCTGTATATCAGAGTAATGTTTTTTTTTTTTTTTTGCAAAACAGGATAATGCTTTTTCCACTGTGTTTTCTGTAGCACTTCACCATCTAGAAGGTTACACGGTGACTTCAGTGTTACGTTTTTTCTGATGGTGCTTGCTTGATTTGCTCTATCATAATGTATGCTGACAGATGAGTTTTCATTATTGAATTTGCTCATTATATGAATTAAATCAATTCATAAATTTAATATTGCTGAGAAACAATACCAATACAGATTTTAATTGAGCAAAATTTCCCTGCAGTGCAAGCTGTGGAAAATAGCCCTCTGCTTGAGAATGAAGTGGTGTCTTTCTGCAAGGCCTGCCAGTTTATTTTTGTCTTGCAGCTTTTTTCGCTCATTGAATGGGTTAGCTAAAACCATCAGGAACTAGCTGTCATACCAAGAGTGTGTAAGCATATAACTTATTCTTTGTCAAGGCTCCCTCTAATATTGGTTTTTAAATATGTAAATATGACTTCTGTGGCAGTGTGAAAGTCCAATGGCAGTGTCCTCTTTGGGTAGCTAGCTAACCTCAGAATTATTATAGCCCACCTACCCAGGAGTTTATTTAGCTGTTGGTACTACATCGTCTGAGGACTGTGAGCACTTACAAATTACCCTGCCGGTGTCCATACGAGCAGGAGAGTGCAGGAGGCTTTCCCATGGGGATCTGGGAGCTTGTTTCAGAGCCTGGAATTGAACTAATTCTCCTGAGCCCCATAGTAGGTCCTTAATCACAAAATCATTCCCCACTTCCCCCAAAGGGATTAAATGTAATAACTTGTATCATTTAAGTTTTTTCTTTTTTTCTTTTTTTCTTTTTTCTTTTTTTTAACACTTGAGGTTGAGGTTTTGAGGTTAGCTTTGCTAAAGAGTTCTCTGTCCTAGTGTAAAATCTCTTCTGGCAGGCAGGGACTGAGATGCTGAGTGCTGCTTTGTTGTGCCTGGAGTTGATCAGGACTGGCCTTCCCTGCCTTGGGTGGAGGGCTGGGACATGGGCACAAAAACCCCGATCCCTCTGTGCAAGGAGGAGAGGCTAACCTAAACATCCTCAGAGAACAGAGGGTGAAAGTGGTGCATACTTGTGTTCTGTAAGGAATGGAGATGAGAATAAAATAAAGTGAAAAATGGTGTAACATGGCTGGTTTAGGAGTCATTCTGAGCCTCTGAGCTGAAGCATGATAACGACATTTAAGGAAGCTAATCAAAGCAAAACCAGTTTTCATCTGCATTTGGAGATAAGAGGGACACGTCTTTGGAAGCTGGCTTTTCAATAGAATTAGGTTTAAGTTATCAGCTTTCCTGATGTGAAATTAGAGGGAGGGGAACAAGTTCTAAACTCTGCATGCCTGAGCACAGAAGAAATTGTATTTGAAACTTGAAAATAGGAGAACACACACACAAAACCCAAACATTACCTGACTCTCTCCCCACCCCCAAAAAAACATGACAAAAAAAGTGCCCCTGCCTTTTGTAGGAATTGTCAGCTAAAGGGTGTGAACTTGGAGCTTCTTTTCCTAAGGAGATTTCTGAGCAGCTTAGAGGAGCTCAGATTCTTTCATTGGTCTCCTATTTGCAAACTCTCAAAAGGGCTCTCAAACTTTCTTATAGACAAAAATGTTTGTTTGACTTTTAAATGGGATGCTTGGCTAAGTAATGTATGTTCATTTCTAAATCAGGTAATCAGCTCAAACAGGCTAAAAGGCAAATTGTCCTTAACATTCACAGCACTGTGTGTGTGAGAGCAGAAATGGGAGGTATTTAATCAAAGGTGTGTGTACAGATCCTCAGTGCAAATGATGTTAGGCCGTTCATTTGTGAAAAGTGAAGAAAAGAGCTCAACTTCCCATTCACCTTCCTTCACAACCTTTTATAATCACCTGTGGGTTCCTGAAGATTCCCATATTCTCAAAAAAAAAACCACACAAATAACAAAGAAACCCTACAAGTTGTGCGACTCTCATGCAGCTACTGAAGCCACCTGGGGGGAGAAGTTTGAAAGTTTACCAGGTGTCTCCTATTCTTTAAAACACGAAGATGAGTTAAACATGAAGATGAGAGTAAGCACAAGCTGTGGCCTGTGTCAGAGGCCCGCAGAAGATATGTTGTGGACACCTAATCATTCTTAGCACACCATTTGTTTGAGCTTTCATTCAATCTTTTCATACTTCCAGAATACGCTGTTTATTTTCTGAGCTGCTTAGTTTCGTAATAGTCACTGGAGACCTGTGTCATGTTTTACAAAGAAGAAAACATATCAGATGAGATTTTAACCAGAAACCCGCTCTAGTGATCAAGTGGAAAAAAGGAAAGATAACTTTCATGTGTAGTTAAGGCTGACACATGGCCCAGGGTGCTTGAATTATTGAATGCTGTTCGTATTGCCAGTACTGCGGTTGATTTAGCTGTCCTTGGGGCACCTGTGGTGATAGATTTTAAATGCATTGTATTTTTCATCCTATACTTCTGCATCTTTAGAAGGATTTACTTTTCTGACAGAAAGCTTGGGTTTGAAGTACTTCTCAGACAAACACCAGTGCTGCCCTAAACTGCCTTAAAACTTGAGGTTTTGGGGTGAAAAACAAAAAAAATTGATGGTGTTGATCTTCAGGTGATTCTGTATAGGGGTTCTTGTGGTCTGGTGAAGTTTGGGTAATCAAGGCAAGAGAAAGTGACTTCCTAATTTAAAATATGTACTTTGGGCTTGTAACTTTTTTGCAGTGTACCAGCATCGTGCCCTGTAGGCCGTGTATCAGCCCGTTCCATCCGTCATGCCACCTGCTGAGCTTTGCAGGGGAGGGAAGAGGAGTGCTGGGGAGAGGGAAGCTGCTGTGCCCTGTGGTGGCAGCTGTGCTGCATCTCACTGGTTGGAGAGCTGCTGTGGGAGAGGAAAAAACAGTTCTCACTTGCAGCCGTTCAGTAAGAATTTGGGGATTAAACACAACTAACGGAGGGCAATGAAGAGCTAAAGCTGCTCGCCCACCTGAGCATGCCAAGGTGCTGCGGAAGGGGAGAGCTCGGTGGCTGCTGCAGCCCAACAGAGTGGGGAGAAGAAATGGTGCCCTCGCTTTGCCTTTTATTGCCATGGGCAGAACAGCAAACAGAAGCATCATTGTACTGCTTTACATCTGCTTTCCTTCGTTTGGTAGCAACTTCTAAGGCAGCTCAGTGCAAAGCAGCTATGGAATAGTTTAGTCACGTCTGCTCAGGCCTTCTGTCTGACTTGTGGAGGGAAGAGTGCTAGACTGTGTAATTTGTGTAATGTAATTAGATGTGCTGAAGCAAGACAAATATGATACAAATGGCATGAATGAAAGTAGAAATTCTTGGACATGTATCTGCTGCCTCTGGTGAGCTACGCTGAAATTGCAACAGCAGACACGTTTCTCGCGGAAGCAGGGAGGTTTCAATCCTCTTCATCTTTTGCTGTGGGCATTTAAGCTCTTGGGTTAAATCTTACCTAAATTCTGCCACTGGGTGGAAAGGTCTGATCCAGGGACAGGCTGTGGACAGGACGAGTTGGTTTGTCAAGCCCAGAGCAGCCGGTGTGCCACAGATGGGGCACTTCTGAGTGACAGAAGCCCTATTTCTGGCAAAACTTTCAAACAGTGAAGCAGCGAGGTAGTAAATAGCAAAGGCTTTTTCTGTCCAACTCAGCTGGCTGAGAGGACTCAACGTGAAAACGTGGTTCAAGGCAGGAGCCGGCTCTTGCTGCATGCCCGGGCACAAAGGCCAAAGAGTTGTGTTTCAGGTGGGAGATGCAGCAGCTTGAGGACTAAGCGCTGTGCTGCAGTGAGAGAAAAATACAGGCCTTGCGTGACTTTTTTTGATTCCATTAGCAGGAAGGAGAACGTTCTTAGTGGTGCTGTTTCCAAAGAAAAGAACAGAATCACCTGTTTTGAGCTCATATTTCAGGGAGGATTTGGGGATATGTTGCAGCCTATCAGAGGCTGCAGAAGTGAGCTGTGCCTGGGAAAACAAGCCTTGTGCTGCTAAGTTTTATGAGTTTTATTTTGTCCCACATAAAGGATTGGAGGTGATGGGAGTGCCCAGGTACCTCAGCAGAGGACAGACATCTGATAACCGGGAAGCTTTTGCCCTTGCTGACAAGGATGTGATGTGCCCCAGGTTCCAGGTTTTTACCCAGTGAATCAACAACTCTTTTCTCATGCCTTTGCTGAAGCCACCACGGAGTCGTTGGTTTCTCCAACGCTTTTTCTATAGGTTAGGGCTCCGAGGAGTTAGCTGCTGCACAGAAGTCATCTGGATGAGGGGGCAGAGCAGAAAACGCAGTGATTCTGGGCTTACGTGCGTGGCAGTAGCCGGGGTGGTGTTATTAATTACTGCTGCCACTAGTTAGCAGGCACAGCTAGTGCCTGTGCCTGCAGCTCCCTGCCTCTCCTATCAGGTGTTTCTCCACCTCTCCGGTGCTCGCTGAACACTTTGTTCAGTGTCTTTGTCTCCTGCAGAGCTCAGCCTTTCCTTCAAAACGTGCTTTGTGTCTTGAGTCCCAATGCAGTGACATAAGGGAAAAACAACCCTTTGGCAACCTCTCCCTCCCCGGTGGCTTTTCGAGTCGCTCACCCGTCCGTGCACCTTCCTGCGTGCTGCTTCCCCCTGGCCTGTCAGTGGAGGTGCAGGTACAGGCTCGACAGCTCCACGGGAAGGGGCAGCGAGGGCTCGGGAAGCCAGGGGCAGGTGGCTTTAAAGTAAAACTTGGAGATGCTGCGAGGTGCCTGGGCTGCTGCAGGCAGCAAAGCTTCTTACATGCAGACCACCAGTGCCCTTGGGGCATTGTGTGGGGACAGCCACTGTCCCGAGGCTGCGACCGCAGCCGGGGAAGGGCCCAGGAGTGGCAGGAGCCCCGTGGCCGGAGGGGTCCCCCTGGGCCTCCAGCTCCCTGCGCACAGCCGGGTGAGGGGAGGCCAGGAGAGGGAATGCAGGGAAAGGGTGCGCTGCCTGCGACAGGCTGCAGGGACCCTGGTGTCCCGGGTGAGAGCCTGCTGCTGGGGGCTTGTGGAAGGAGAAGAGGGAAATGCGAGGAGAGAAGATGAAATAATGCATCCAAGCCTTGCTCAGATTGGGGTGGTTACGGTAGGTGATGCTAGGAGCTCTCTCCCTGACAGCGCGCTGTAGCGGATGCTGCACTCTGCAGGGCCTCCACCTGTGCAGTACGAAGCGGCTTCTGGGAAGAGACTGAGGAAAGAACAGGGAGGGAAAGCAGAGCTGCATGGCACGATTCATTCTTCCCCAAACCGGCGGTACTCTCTCCATCCCCTTCGTGAGCAGCACTCTGGTGGTCGTGGCTTTGGGACAGTTTGGGGGCAGCAGGAGGCTGCAGTGTGTGATGCCTCCTGGGGCTGTGGCAGCCGGTGGCACCAAAGGCTCCTTAATGCCATGAGGCCAGGAAAATTGGCCCTCCTTTTCTTGGCTTAAGTTCGTTTTGATCTAATGTTTTATCTGGGGAAAGTCTGAAAGTCTGAGAAAAATGCTGTGAGAAAAAAAAAAAGCTGATGAAGATGCTGGATGCAGGAGTGGCAGGAGTGCGGTGGCCAGGCCTGATGTGAACGAAATGTGGCAGGGATGTTTCATGAAGAAACGGTGTGGGAGCAAATTGTCATGGATCAATGTAATCTAATTTCTTTGCTTCTGTGATCTAAATAAATGCTTTAATAATTTAGTAAGGGGGAGCCTCTAATGGGTGGGAAGGAAATAATACAGGATGATTTAACAGAAAGCAGTACGGGGCAATGAAATATTAAAGCCACTCATTAAAAGGTGGGCAATGTCCGAGCTGTTAAAGATGGGAGAGAGAAGGAATGACACAGGTTTTGAGCACGAGGCGAAAAGCATCGTGGACTGCTGGCAAGTCCAGTGGATGTGAGCAGCCGGAGAGCAGCACCGTGGGCAGCGTGGCACTGGAATTGTTGGGCACACGTGGCTGCCCAGGCATCGCTGCACGCCCGAGCTCTGACAGGCTCCCTGGGGGATGAAAACCCTGTCAGAAAAGCCCTTGCCGCTCTGGGCCAGCGTGGCGGTGAGGGGTGACGGTGGGAAGCATCCCCCTGCCGGCACGGGCCCTCCTCGGGCAGGGGGCGGGCTAGCACCGTGCGGCAGGGTTGGTGCTGGGGGCGAGGAGCTGCAGCTGGCAGCAGGAGCTTGTCTCCGCACTTGAGCTTTAGCAGATCTCGTTCAGATGTCTGACAATACATACTCGGCTGAGTCTCATCGGGATCATGGAGGGGTACATTTGGATTCTCCCTCAGCCGTACTTGCTGTGTTCTTGGGGATATGCATGCAGACAGGGAGTGTGGGTGCTGTGCTCCCTGTGCATCTGCTTGTGCAAAGGCTTTTAAAATGGGTGTCATCTGGTAAGCACCAAGAGGAGAGGGCTGGGGTGGGAGTTGTTCTTCTTTTTGTCCTACAATATCTTTCAGCACTTCGTGCTGTGTAGGTTCCTGAACATGATTTCATTGGGTAGGACGTGGCAGGAAAGACGGCCTTGTCCGAGGCACCGCTTTGATTCAACTGTGCTGCAAATTTCTTCCTGATGGACTTGAGCGTGCTTCTGATCTGCGGGGAGGTGTTTGGGCTTGTGCGGTGTCGGGCAGGCTGGTGGTGGAGGTGTACAGAAGAACCACCAAATTATTTGCTCCCCAGATCTTTGATTTTGCACCCAACAACAGTAATCGTAGGGAATTGTACTTTGCATTGATTTTCCATATATGTGGCGTGTTTTAAAGTTTGCTCTGCAGAAACACAACATTGATCTTTTTATGCAGTTAAGGATCTGGCTGCTTCCGTGCAGGCACCCAGTCATCTCTTGGTGTATTTCTTTCACCATTAATAGGACTTAGTAATTAGTATGTAGTAAGTGGTTTAGTAAAAGCTATTTGGAGGCCATATTTTCTAGGGAGTTCTTGTGGTTTCTTGGTATCATTACTAATGGACTGAATTTCAAATAAATTCCAGTTTGAGTAATACTCAGCGATCTGAAGTTTGTGAGCATTACGTCTGGTGTGCCGGCTCTAAGCGGCGCGTGTGTCTGCAAAGGTTTGTGCCCCGACGTCGCTTTATCAGAAAAGCGCTGAAATAAATAAATGCAGCAGTAACACTTTGCCAAACTGTGTTCCAGACAAAATCCTTTTCCCCCTTTCATTCACCTCTAATTACCGCTGAAAACCCCTCCAATAACAGCTTTTGCAAGGCTTTCGTCTCGGCGTTTGTGCAGTGCTCCGGAGCTGTTGATTGGAGGAGCACCACAATGGGAAAAAGAAAGTCAGGGCCCAACGTGTGACAGGAGTAATGGTTTGGCTTTGTACATCTGTCAGCTAATGCTTAACTAATGCAGAATTACTGTCAGGCTCCCGCCGAGCTCACTTTCCTCTCCACCTGAATGCGTAATGACTCCGTGGCCAGGAATTCAAAACAAATGCATAATGGCCGGACATTTAGGGCAAAATCAGGAGAGCAGCAGCGCCTTGCCCCGCCTGCTGGCTGGCTGCAGAGCCCCCACACTGCCAGGCGGTCCTGGGCACCCTGTGCCCGCTGGGCACCCGTCAGTGCAGTGTGGCAGCCCCGTGTGCCACCCCCGTGCCTGTCCCCAGCTGGCAGCGCCGTGTCCCAGGGCAGTGCCGGCGCCTGGGGACCCTGCGGCTGCGGCGCTTCGCCCCGGGGAGAGCAGCAGTCCCCGGCGGGCGCCCATGGCTCAGCTCGCAAAGCCCTGTGGAAGCGTGTGGGAGGAAGCCTGCGCTCTAAACGTTTGTCATTACCAGCTAATGGGGATGCGAGTGGCTGGGGAGCGGGGTGATGGGGGGCTGCACTGCCACGGGGCTTCGCTGCAGGCAGCCCCAGGAGAGCTGACGCCGCTGGAAATGGTGAGCTGCCAGTCGGTGGGATGGGTGCGAGTCCCAGCTGATACCTCCTTGGGTGGGGGCATGTTCTTGCTCATCCATGTCCCCTCAGAGGGGCCCTGCTGGCAGGTGAAGTGCTCTCTGCTCCTCTCTGGGGCACAGAGCTGGGTAAGCTCTCGTTAGCCAGAGCCCGTCAGCCCAGGCGGTGAGGAACCGTGGTGGCTGGGAGCCGGCCACGGTGATGGCTGGGGCTGGTGGGGTTCTGTGCAGGCTCTGTTGGGCTCGGCATGGTTGTTTGTCCGAGGCCCTTGTCACCTGCACCAAAACCATCTCAGGTGGTGTGCCCACCTGCCTCACCTCACACCAGCGGTGTTTGGACGGCATCAACCTCCCTGCCGCAGGGAGGGAGGAGCACGAGGAGCACACACGTGCATGGAAAATGTTGGGGCGCTGCTGGCGCAGAAGGGCATCGCCTTCCTGGGGCTGTCTCGGGGCATCCGCCTGATGCAGGGGTGCTGTTTGAGGGCTGGGCCAGGATGGCTGCCGTGGGAGGGCGGCTGTGAGCTCCTGGACGCTGACCTGCTGTGCAGGAGGTGCTCGCTAACCTGCTGCTGTTAGCAGTTTGTGGTTTTCTTCTTGCCCCCCCCCCCCCCCATTTTTCAGCTAGTAGAAAGCATTCAAGAAAATATTTCTGTTGGAAGAGTTTAAATGTAACACAGTTTTTTGGTACAGCCACCAGGGAAAATACCGCCTCACGTACAAATGTGGAGTGAGGTTTTAAAAACAAATAGTGACAGAGGTGACCAGTGTTCAGTCTTTGAAATACTGCCTGAAGTGAGCATTTGGAAACAAGAACGAGCTGGGAGCACGGGGTGAAGCTGGGGCTGTGAGGGTGGGAGCTGGGGAGGGCTCAGCTGGGCCCTGCAGCTCGGTGTCTGTGCACTCCTTTGCTAAGGTAATACAAACGATGAGTAATTCAAACGATTAGTTTCGTGCAGGCTCACACTTCTTGAGAGCAGACTGCAAAGCCATTTTTGAAAGTCTGTCATCCAAGAGCGTGCTGCATGCGGTGCCTGCACAGCGTGCCTTGAGGCAGCCTGCTCCGCACACCCGGCCTCGCTGCATTGCTGCAGTGGCAAGTTGCAAGGCCATGGATTTACTATGCACTCCTGGTTTGCTTCTCCCCACCGTGTCTGCTCACAGCTTGGGAAGCTCTGCTGGTGAGTGTGTCCGTAAATACCCCACGGACTGACTCAGCCCCTGGAAATAAGCGTTTTGTCACCCTGCTCCCTGCACCTTGCCAAATGCTCCATGGCCTTGCAGCCCTTTTGCCATGTGGGGAATTTTGGGCTTCATGCATGTCCAAGGGGGGTGACCAGCCAGCTCTGGGGAGAGGTTCCCAGTACGGTTATGGTGCCACAGAGCTCCTGGCACCCGGCTACCCTAAAGCTTCAGGTCCAGAGCACCGGATCACCTGCAATGGATCGTCACCAGGGACGGGGTGTCTTAGCCCAGCTGCAGCCTTTTGGAACAGCCTGCCAGCCAGGCTGGAGCAAGTCCTTTTCAGGCATTGCCACTGGGGTAAAGCCTTTTCTGCCCAAATTCGGCCCCAGGGACAGCTGTGCCAATGCCACTGGGCTGTGTGTGTGTGTCCAGCTGTGATCGGTGTGGCTGTGATGCCCGGAGCTGCTGCAGTGCTGCACCATCAGAGGGGTGAGCGGCTAGCTGGGCTGAGCTGTCTGTGCTCCAGGGGCAGGGGGGGCAGGTGCTCGGCCTCATCCAGCTGCCATGGCTGGTGGTGGATATTGGCTTCTTACTTGCAAAGCAAAGGGGAATCGATCCTCTTGGACCATGTCCTCAGAAAATCTGCTACGGCGACTTCCCAGGTTTGCACTGCTGGGTCCCCCGAAGCTGTGCTGAGCCAGGCACTGCGTGCTCAGCTCCAACGGGGCTCCTGCACCGCGTCCCTGGGCAAGGAGGCAAGGAGCGCAGGCGGTGTGCTTGCCCAGTCTGCCCGGCCACGTACTGCCTGCAGCTGTGTCTGGCTGTTCAGTGCCCTGAAGTGACTGAGGGCTGCCAGGGCTCCCCGCAACCCCTCCACCCGTACCCCGGCAGCCACGGCTCTGCATTGTTATGTTTCTCTTGCATTTTGTCCCATCCCTTATCTTTTTTTTTTTTTTTTTTTTTTTTTTTTTTTTTTTGCATCCTCCCTTTTGAAGGGAGGCTCTCCGCAGCCCCGTTGGGGTGGTTCCAGCAGATCTAAAAAGTCAGCTGTCCCCCTCCTCGGTACAGTACCATTTGCAGAAGTCAGAGCGGGAGTGCAGAGCGAGAAAGGGCAGAGACAACAAGAGCAGAAGAAAGCAGTGTGCCTGCGAGAGGGATATGAGGAGAAAAAGAGAGACTTTTCTTTGATGTATTCGTTTCCTCTTATTAGTATCCATCTAGTGGTGCTCAGGCCGAGACGGCTGACCTGTCCAAAAGTTAGTGATCCACACACAATCCACTCCCAATAGTGCCAAAGTACAGACATCACAGGACGAAAATAGCAGCAGTTGAGATGAAGGAGGAAGCCACGGGCTGCCAGATGTGAGTGGGAATAACCTAAGTTCACCCAAGTGGCAGAGGTACTGTCTTAGTTTGCAGAGAGTGAGGGAAAAACATCTTAACAACCTCATCCTCCCGCCTATCTCATGGCTCTGCTGTGTTTTCTGTGCCGTGCTGATAAAGACTGCCCGCGCTTGAAAGGGCCTGGCGGGCCCGGGGTCAGCCGCAGACAATCTCTCTAATTGCGTGGGTCTGGCTGACCTCCGCGTTGCAGGGCGAGCAGGGACCGCGGCAGACAGAGAGGACAAGGGAAAAGGCCGGGGAAACATTCCTGCCACGGTGGCAGCCGGCTTAAAACTTGCTTCGGATTGCTCCCCAGAGACGGTGCCCGCGCCGCGCTCAGCTCTGATGGAAGGAGGCGAGGAGACATTTTGCCCAGGCAGCAAGTCGATAGCTGCGCTCATAGGTATCGCCTCCTGATAATGCCTTCTGACAAACGGCTGTCAGCGCTCCACAAACTTGGCTCAAGAAGGCAGAAAATGAAAAGTTGCTGCGAGTTGTTGCTGCTGCTTCACGTAGTTGCTCGGCCTGCACCATCTCCTCTCTGGACACCCGTGTTCCTGAGGAGAAGGAGATCTAACGGGTGGGCAGCGGTAACGTGAGCCACGGGCTCTGAAAGCCATGGGAAAGAGAAGCACGGGGAGTAAGTACTCAAAACCACTGAACAGCTCTGTAGTGTATTTTTAGAGTAATTGTGGTGAGAAGTGGCAGGATGTGCCTGGTGGGTTTGTGCCTGTGCTGGCCCATGGAGCAGGCAGCTGAGAAGCAGCGTGCTGTGCCAGGAGCTGCAGCGGCAGCGTGCCCTCTCTGGCAGCAGGACCATTGTGGCGGCACGGCTGTGGCACCTCCTTGGTGGGACAGGGAGCTCCTGGAGTCAGGGAGCCCCCTGTGCTCACTACATTTCAGGAGGCTGCGATGTGCTGTAGTGTGTAAGGACGTTCCCTGTTAACTTCCCGCCCCGGCACAAGGAAAGGTAGAGCCTCCTCCATGTGCAGAGGAGCCCAGTGCCTGCAGTTGCCACTGACCCTTCTGGTTCCTCCGGATGTCCCGCTCACTCATGGGGATCCTCACGGAAATACGGACTAGTTCCTGCAGCACAGGAGAAGCACTGCACTGCACCTTCCAGCCACAACACAGAAAACCTGCGGGCTCTGGGCTCCTCCCTGGTGATGCCACCCTGCTGGGCCAGGCAGCGCGAGAGCCCGCACCAAGCGCAGGACGAGGAGCCTTAACGTGCTCAACTGGGCTGCTTGGCCTGGCAGCTCCAAGCGGATTATCCACTTGAAGCTCATGCAGTTGTTGGTGAACTTTGACACGAAAGGATTTGGAAAGCTTTAGGGCCAGATAAGCACAGCAGTACGGGTGGGGAAGGGATTTCGGGAACGGCTCAGTCCATCTCCTGCTGTGAAATGGGATCAGTGCATCCAGACTGCTGGTGGTTCTCTGCTCACCTGATAGGGAAAAAAAAAAAAAAAAAAGTGTTGAGTGGCACTGGAGACAGCATGTTCCAGGGCTTATAATTACAAAGTTCTTCCTCAAGGCCAGACTCCTATCTCCCAGTCATCAGAGCTGGGCATCCTCACCCTGGCACCATGGACCTGGAAGAGGATTAGTTTGCTCCTCTACATGAAACCCTTCACCATGATGGAAATTCTCCGTATTCACAAGGCAGCTGGCTCCAAGAAGTCTTGGAACAAGAGCCACCATCCCTCCTGCCTCTGACCAGCACGAATCAGGCCTCAGTGACCAGTGGTCCAAGGAAACCTGACTCAAAGGCTGTGTAAAGCAGCAGCTGCAGTAAGCCACCATGTTTAACCTGTACCGGCCCCGGCTGTGCTACTTTTTATGGGAGCCCATTATTTTTTGAACTTTGAAGGTTTACATAAACTTTGTCCATCTATTATCATGCGGTGCAATACCAGTTCACTGTAGCTTCTGTATTTGTGTTGTCTGACACAGCACACTTGTGACTTCCCTAATCCATATAATCACAATTTGCTGCCTGACTTGAAAGTTCTGGTGACACGGAAAGCGATTTTATTTAATACTGAGAGTCACTCACTCAGAGAGGCTTACTGAGAGAGGAGTAACCACAAACTTCTCTTTATTTGGAGTGACTGAGGGGTCAGTTTCATTGAAATATAAGCTTATCCTGAAGTTCATTTCATTTCCCTACTTGAAGAAGCATGGTGATGGCAAACTGAGGGTCTTGTGCTCAGCAGGCAGCTCGCTGCAGGCTGGTGGTTGTGTGCTGAAACCAGCGGTGCTGGAGGACACCTGCAGTGGGCAGCAGCATCCTCCTGCAGCAGCACAGCTCGCCGAGGGACCCGCAGCCCCACTGCAGAGGGCATTCCCTACTTCTTTTCAGCCCAAGGTGGTGGTGTCAGGGTGCTGTGAGTCTCTGGGGCTGTGCACAAAGCAGTCTGCTCATGGACTGGTGCCCTTTTGGTGTCTGTGGGGTCTGTGCTGGTGCTGCCCTCGCTCCCGGGGCTGGTTTGTGGTGGGGGTGGAGGGTGCCAGCAGTCCATGAGAGCAACGGGCAAGCTGTTGTACTGCTACCTTTCGCTACCTATCGTTGTCATGTCACTTGTAATGCATGAATTATACCCCCATAGTGTGTAATTATATTTCTCCTCCCAGCCCTGCTCAAGGAACAGTGGAAGGATGGAGCTGTTAATATTAAAACCAGCACATCTCCCTCAAAAAAAGTTAGAGGTCACACCTTAATTCCTAGTGCGTGAGTGTGGTTAATCAGGAGATGATGGGACTAGAATGAGTATGGGGACAGAAATATCCTGCACAATTTCTTGTGGAATTTAATTAGAAAGGAAGTATTAATAGCATCTGCATGTGCAACTCTGTTTTGCCTTGCAATATGAATAGCCTTACCCAGAGACAGGCTGATGGAAAACCCACTGAACTTCTCTGTATTTCCTCTTTTTTTTTTTTTTTTTTTTTTTTTTTTTTAATAAAGGAAAATAATGAGCTGAAATCAATAATGATAGTACTTAATAGCCATAAACCCCGGCAGGAATCAGCTTCCTATCAGGCTGCCTTAGAGTTTCTCTTTTAGGTCGAGACACGGTGCCAATCGATGAGGCCTTTTGCAAAAGTTTGTGCTCTCCTCGTCCCAGTAACGACCCTTCAGCCCTTAATTCTCCGGGGCGCACAGAGCTCCGCGGTGGGCAAGCAGCCACAGGGCCCTAGCGGAGTTACACTAAGCAGGGCTGGTGCTGGTGCTGCCTGCCAGCAGCCATGGGTTGCTCAGGCAGGGAAGGCCCCGCACAGTCCCGTCCCGTCCCGTCCCCGCACGCTGCCTGCCGAGCTTCGTTTGGGTTTCCCTCTGTTCTCACTCAATACGGACTGACTTGAATATTCCTTTCATTAATTTTCTCACAAAAGAGAGAAGTTAATGCAGTCAGTATCCTACAACGTGCTTATAAGATCATAAAGCAGCCTGGTTCTTAATGAATCCAGACATGAAGGCCACAGTAATTGAGTTCGGCGTGGTTTGCAAGACGCTTGGTGCGGCTGAAACCCCTCTGCCCATGCCAGGGGTTTTCAGTCCCGGCTGCTTTGTTGCCTCCCGGCTGCGGTGGGCAGGCGTGGCCCGAGGGGAGGGGACGGAGCGAGGTGGGACAGGGCGTCCCTGGGGTCAGGCACGCTGTTCCCAGCTCCACCTCGATGAGTGCTGTATCGATCTATTTGTAATTGTGTTTTCTGTTGAGCAATCCCAATGCTGAGGGAGCATAAACCAAGTAAAGTGTTGTGCTTGTCCCCATGTATGCTCCAGTACAGCCTGCCCGCAGACCAGCCCGGGTTCCCTGGGATGCCTCTACCCAGCCGCTTTAAGTTGTCCATCTGCATCTTTGGTTCCTTATTACATTTCCAGAACCATTCCTCTCCTCCCAACAAGGAGCGACCCCGCAGCCTGTCGGTGTTTTCAGAGCCACCCCATGGGGAGCCCATCCCAGGAGCAGTACATGCCAGGCAGCGATGGGTAAGCCATGGCCACTTTGGGTAAGCCTGGGTTATGTGAGGGAGGTTTGTGCTGGCCTCCGGCTAGAGACAACCTCTGTGAGCCTTCAGGCTGTTGTGCTGTAGCCTTGTTTTCCTGACGGTTCTTCACTGTGGGCTTGCTAGTAAAACGGAGACCTTGCTTTGTGTGTGCCAGGCATGGAAAGCTCCCTGACCACGCCTGGCAGAGACTTAAGCACTGTGTGTGTGAGCAAGGGTAATGTGGACATGAACTTTGGAGCGTGGCCCTGCTGGGGCCGCCGTGGGCTCCGTGGTGAGCTGGCAGGCTTGGAGGTGGGGTAATGCGGGGCTGGGATCCCATCATCTGCATTGCTCCAGTGCCTGTCTCCATCCGACAGCCCCTACCTGCTCCCAGAGGCAGCGGGAGGCGGCGCTCGCTGTGTCCCCATGGAGCACACCACGGGGAGGACAACCACAGCTCGGAGGGCAAGAGAGCGCTGCCAGCTCTGCCCCGACCGCTCCTGGGTGACAAACACCGTCTGCACCCGAGGGCTGGGGCATTCCCCTTGTCCCTGCTGCGGGCTGCACTGCGGGGAGGTGGAAGCCCGGAGGGGCCCAAGCATCCTTCCTTTGCGAAACCTTTTGTTGCAGAAGGGAGCCAGTGGCTGCGAGGCGAGCAGAGGGGAGGGCGCGCGCTGCCTCTGCACAGCCGCATGGGCACGGTCGGGCACTGGGGCCGCTGCCGGGGGCTGAGGATTTCCAGCAAGTGCAAGCTCTGGGCTCGCAGAGACACTTGGGCTCCAATTATAGTGATATCTTGCTCTCAGACCAATTAAAATTTCATAATCTTTCCACCAGCCAGGGTGGACAGAGTGTTACGCCAGGTCAAGAAATATCTTCTAGCTACAGCACTTCTCCAGGAAGTTTCTGGCTCCGTGAGGAATAGCACCTGTACAGGACCTATGGAGATGGGCTGGGAAAGCACAGGACTTGCAGCTTCCTCGCAGCTGTTTTTGCAAGCTATTTTATTCTACGTTTGGGGGCAGGAAAATTAAGCTTTGAAATACGAGTTGTAGACAAGGCTGCGAGGAAGCTTAGGATCACAGCCTTAAGTGAAAATAAAGCTGTAATACATAAAGCATTAAAAAGGTGAAGTGTAATGGCAGCCTCCAAAGACTTGCGAGCAGCTGCAAGGAATCCTGCCGTATTGCTGCGATTTGGAGAGGAATTGCATGGCGCTAGGAAAGGCCTGCCTGCGAGCGGAGAAGCAGCAATGTGGCCAGGTCTGCCATGCACAACGGGCTCTGTTTTAATCAGAGGTAACGTGTTTCTGTTAATGGTGTTATTCCTTGCAGTGGGACACTTGCGAGCCCCCGAGCACTTTGCAGAGTCGGGGGAAGCCCCACAGCAGAGCTGGTGTGTGTCTGTGGTGCAGCTGTGGAGCAGGTCCTGAGGCCGGTGCGTGCCACCCTGCTGGGCACACCTCGCCAGGCAGGAGGAGGCAGCGAGCCCCTCGGTGCCGGCAGCATCCCCTCAGCTGCACTGAGCTGCAGCCCTGCTCCTGCTCCTGCTCCTGCCAGAGCCTCGTGTCGAGTGTGCCGTGCTGGGAGACGCTCCAGTCTGCGAGGGGGCATTGGGGGCATGGGGTGAGGCGAGGGAGGCTTCTCCGCACTCAGGGAGAGTTTTGGAGCAGTCCCCTCCTGCCGCCAGTGCCGGCGTGACAGCAGCAGTGCTGCTACCATCTGTTGGTGAGCTGCAGGAAGGGAGCGGCCACAGAAGGCCGTCACTGACAAGTTTGCAGGGCTGGCTACCAGCCTGTGTCAGTGGCGAGAGCTCCGGGAAGGCATCAAACAGGGAACGAAGTGATGCCGTGAAGAGCTGGCTCTTGGTGCACCCCCTGCTAGCACGGGAGCGGGGAGCTGGGACAAGCACGGGGTGCTGTGCTGCTGTTGTGGGGATGCCCTTTGAGCTAGGACAAACTGCTTGGCCCGAAGTCGCAGAGCTTAAATGCTAAGATGATCGCCGCAGGGGGACCAAGCCTCTGCGAACAGTGGCTTGAAGATGGCATCAGCCTGTGTTAACGTCCAGCTGCTGCTCGTGGAAACCTGCCCCTGCCCTTGCAGGTGCTGCGGGCCCTGGCTGAGGGGCACGGCTCCAGAGGGCACGGCAGCAGAGACAGCAACCAGCCTCGGGCACCGCACGGCTCAGCCCCCAGCTCCCCGCGGGGCAGGGCTCCCGCAGCTCCCAGCGGGGTGTGCTGGAAAGGTTGTGAAGCTCTTTTTGTATTTTTAATAACGAGGTGGACAATAACTCCATTTACAAGGAAATCTGCCTTTTGCAGGAGTGCCGTGTATACCTGTTTATACAACCCTCTCACAAATGGGAAATTCTTGTTCTGATTTTTTCTGGCAGGGATGTTTTGTTTTCCTGTTGGCTGATGCTGTCTGCTCGGTCTGTGGAGGATTAACCTATGCGCTGTTGCTAGGTGGCCTTGAGCAAAGAAATAACGCAGATCACACACGCCTGCATTCCTACAGTGTGTAACCCCCTTGTTCAGCAAGGTTTCTCCTTCTCTGTCCCTCTCATGTTCCGTGTTTGTGGCTGTGGATGTATGCACCAGAGGACACACATGTAATTTGCACAAGAGTAATGGACTGGGGCCCTCTGAAGGGTCAGGTTTATTTTGACTTGCAACACGGAGTAACTCACTCTTTGCCAGCCCTTTCCACGTGTGAGTTTCTGTTGGTGCCCAGGTGCCCCCACCATTTTCAGCTGTGTTTCTGCCCATCGCAAGCTCTTGTGCTCATCGGGGACACTCAGTTTGTCACTGCAGCCTGGAGGGACCCGCACCTCCTCGGGGCCACCCTGTGGTGGGACCCCACTGGGGCTGCAACATTGTCAGTGTATCCCAGCGTACATGCAGATGCTGGGACTGGGAAAGAATCAGAGGAAGAGCTTTAAAAGTGACGGCAGGGTGCACAGAACTTCGCGGTGCTGTTCCAGGTGTGCATGCCACTTGCCCCCTCTGCCCCTGGCGGGGTTAGCGTGGACGCGTGCCTCCTCCCCAGCGCCCGCGTCGGGCCCGCTCCCGCTCAGCACTTCGGCCTGCATCAGCGTGTGTTTGGCCGAAACGCCCCCGGGGCTCTTTTTCTCCTCTCGCAGCGGGTGGGACTTTCTGTAAATCAGATTGATGTAAAAATACCTGCTTCTACACGGCTCCCCTTCTTCCCCCTGCGGCTCTCCGGCCGAGGCTCCCCCGCGCAGCCATGGCGCTGCGGGTGGTGCCCTGGGCAGGGCAGGGCGGCCCTGCAGCAGGGGCAGGAGGGGCGATGCTGCTGCTGTGCCGCCAGCTGCCTGGGGCAGCTTCTGCCTCCTCTTACCCCCGCCGCAGCTGTGGCTCTGGCAGCCTGCGCCCCAGCTCGGAGGGGAGGTGGCTGTGAAGAAAGGGCAGCATCTGGGGCAAGGCACGGCCCCTGGGGGCTGGGGGCAGCGGGGCCGGGCCTGTTCCTGGGGCTGAGAGCGCCGTGAGGCGTGTGTCTGCTGAAAGGCAGGGCTGAAATGCAGGGGGTGCTTCTGGAGGCTCCCTGCGATGGAGCCATCTTCTGCGGCTCTTACCGGGTCCTTACCCTTTTTTTGTATTAGGAGAGGACTGTGGTCATGGCTCAAAGTAGGAAAGTGTGTGAAAAAAAGGAAACTGGCACCGCATCTGTGCAGCTCCCAAACTGCTAAGGAAGAGGCCTGAGCTCACTGGGGATTCATTTCCACGGGAGGTTGATGGGAGTTCAGTGCTGAGCTGGCCCGGCCTCACCGGGGAGCAGCAGCGCGGTGCCTGCTGCGTGTGCCAGGCACGGGGGTGCCTCGCAGAGCCCAGGTGGGATCCTCGGCGTGAGCAAAACTTCCCCAGGGCCTGGCTGGCCCGTGCGGCGCCAGGAGGAGCCAGCCCTTGCTTAGCCAGGCTCACACGGCACTCTGGAAAAGGGGGCTCGAGGAAACCTCACATCGCTCTGCCGTTGATGGCTGGTGTGGTCCAACCCAGATGCGTGTGCCCGCGGGTCAGCTGGGCTCGTGCCAGCGCGGGCACGGAGAGCGCCCTGGCCCTGGGGGCTGGTGCCATGGGCTCCCAGCCTCGCCGGCTTTTGTTGGGAACATGCTGGGAGTGTCTGGGGGCCACAAACCCAGAGCCCATGTGTGCTGCTTGAATCCCCGAGCCCCTTTGTGCTCGGAGCAGGCTGTGCCTCACTCAGGGGTGAGGGGCTGCTGTGGCTGGCGTGAGTCAAGGCGCTGGGTGCGCGGATGGCGCGGTGCTCCCGTCAGCGGGGCCGCTGCTCCCTGCCGCCGGCTGCCAGCCAGAGCTGCCAGCGCTGCGTGCTCCCCTCCCGCCCTCCTCTTCCCCCCGCCGTGCCGCCGCTTTCTCACAGCTCCCGCTGCTTCATTTTCCTCCCCCAGCTCCCGTTGCCATGACCCGCCGGGCCGGCAGGAATTCGTGCCCCTCCGGCTGCCCCCCGCTGCGCTGCCCCCGGAGCCCCCCCGCGCTGCCCTGGCGGGCACGAAAGCAGCAAGGCAGCGGGCTCCCATCCCGCGGTGTCTCCTCGCCGGGGTGTGCTTCTCCTTCTCCAGAAGAGACGCCAGTTGGTCACGTCGTGCTGCTCCCTCACGGAGGTGGCTGACAGGCCGGAGGCTGTGCTGGGCTGGGCTGCCTTCGCCAGCCAAAGCGAGCCCTGGGGGGAGCGGGCTGGCCTTCGGGCTGGCCTCATGCAGTGCCATGCCCTGCTGTGCCGGGCCTCGCTGGTGTGCGAGGACAGCCATGGTGGTGCCGAGCTGTGGAGCAAGGGCACAAAGCCCAGCGCCACCCCGCAGCACGGGCTGGGCCCCGCGCAGCAGCGCTGCCCTGAGCACCGCGTGGGCCCGAGCTCGGCGTCTGCCTCCGGGAAGCGCCAGGGTCTTGAGATTTTGGGGCCTCTTTGGAGGCCACAGCAAGAATTGTGAGCAGCATGGCAAGTTAAGCAAGTAGAAATAAACACAGAGCAGGTCGCTTGTTTTAAGGGGCATTATGTGTTTTGAAAACTTGCGCTGCTGCATTTAAAAATGTACTTTAGGATGTAAAGGAACGTCCCTTAAATAAATGTAAACAAACCCCACTCTCGTAATATCCCCTGGCTCCTCCTGTTTTGCCCAGCTGTTATCACTGATAGCAAGAAGGGAACCCTAGTAAGAAAAGAACGAATGCTGCCAAGCACGCAATTTTAAACAGGGCACCAGCGGGGCTGATAACAGGCAGGAGTTCTGTGACCCTTCCAAAAACCCTGTAGAGGGATGAAATGGAGAGAAATCTGTAAAAATTTGGGCTGATTCTTTGGAAACTACTTGACAAATCTTACTGAATTTAATAGAGAACGAGATCTTTTCCCTGGGTTTTTGCCTTCACCTGACATCGTTCAGTAGTAAGGAGATAATTTTCTATTAATTCCTACAGAACTTTTTCACAAGGATAATAACTGTGTGTTCTCACACTGCCACCTGCTCCCCACCACAAGCTCATCGCTGTTATCACATCGGTTCAGAGGGGGGACCATAAATATCTTAATACTAAAGAACCAACTTTCTTTAAAGTGCTGCTTTCAAAACTGCCTGGGGGTCTGCCTGTGCAGCTGCGGGGTTCGTTCATCAGTAGCACCGTGCCTGCGTGTGTGATTGCAGAAAAGCAGACACAGGAAAGAAGCAAGTGGAAGCTATTAATTTTGCAGAGTAGGATTTGATTTGTGTTTCAGTTTTCTTTTCTCTGGTGCCGTGGGAAGGAGCTGCAAGAGGAGGTGACAGCAGCAGTTTGTCGGCCTGTCCCCGCGTCCCTTGGTGCAACACGAGGCTGCTCTTCGGGCCCATCTTTCCTCCACTGCAGGAGCAGAGGGGACACTGCTGGCAGGGCCGGCTCAGAGCTGGATGTGTTGTAGCGTGGGGGTGAGCATCGGCCTCGCGCCGCTGGGGTTAACCAAGGAGTTGCCCAAAGCTCCTTGGTGATGGTTTCTTTGGTAGAGATGTTCTTGGTGGCGAGAAGGGTTTTGTGCAGGGGGGCAGCCTCTCAGCTTGGTGCCTGCTTTCTGAAGAAGAAATAGCAGCATCTGACAGACTGGTGCTGGCAGGCTTAGGATCATGGTCAAAGATTGCTGGTGTTGTTTGGTTTACGAGGAAACAGAAATGGGGAGAGGTGAAGTGGATGGCCCAAGACCAGAGGAGCCAGCAGCTGGAGGCAGCCCACCACACCCCAGTGTGCGGGGGCTCCAGCCCTTCTCATGAACCCAGGGTGTGAAGTTTTTCTTTTTTTTTTTTCCTTCAGACAAGTCCTGTGGAAGCATTGCAGACCCATGTCCAGCGGGAATGGAAGGGATCCAGAATAAGTAGATGACAGAGAAATCCTTTATCCGAGTTGTGATTAAAAGTACAGAAACATGGTATTTTTTAACAGTAAACATCATAAGTTAATAAGGAACGTTATGAGGCTGTAAGTTATTTTTATGGGAACATTCAGAAGGCAGATGTAGAGCCTGGAAAACCCTCAGTCCTGAAGGCGATTGTGTCATGAAGCGCAGATCCTCTGCCTGACTCCCACACCGTTTCCCGGGGCACGTAACTGGAAGAGGCTGAAATGAACGCTTTGCTCAGCGAGCGATGGAAGGGGAAAAATACCTGTCTGTGTTTGTAGGGTGCTGCATGGCCGGTATCTTTAGCACTGTTATCGGTAACGATTGTTTTCCTGGAGCTGTGCAGGAGTGTGCATGTGCGATTCCTCCACAGATGGGTATTTGGGGATATTTGAGCTAAATTCAGCACCAGCCTATGATAGTATTTTTCAGAAAGTGTCACTAACTGCGCCACTTACGCTGTCTTGGTTTTAGACTGTCCTGTGTCTTTTTTAATAGAAGGAAAAATGATTGATAGAGGTGAGTGCCAGACACTGGTGAAAAGGAATTTGAAATCACGGCATCATTACAAATGTCTGAGTTGTAACACCGGCACACATGGCATGCGTAATTCTGCGCTTGGGAAGATGTTTCGCAGTGTAACTTCCCCGTGGTTTTTCAGCTCTCGTGGACAACAGCTCGACCCTGTTTTACCGCAAGTTGCCAAAGCACAAAGCGGCACGCACACTGGCGCTGGGTCCTGCCCGCAGCCCCACCAGCAGCCCTTGGGGTGAAGCCTTTCCTCCCTGCGCACGTCCTCCCTCCGGAGCGCCTCTGGCTCCTGCCTCTGCCGCTCCCGGTAGCCTGAATTTCAGGCCGTGGCAGCCCTCTGCTGTGACTGAAGCGGGGATGCCAGTTATTTATTTATGTAAAACGTTCTGAGGCATTAACTCGCAAACACCATAGAAACTGGGCTGGTATTGTAGTCGGGGCTTTTATTCGGGTTGTCTGATGCGCCGTGGATGCCGCCTGCCTTTGTGTGCTCCAGTCCCATGTTTACCCTGACGCTGCCTTTGTGTTCCCCATTTGACATATTTTACTGTAAATAAAGAGCGACACTGTCTTGCAGCTGTATCCACTGTGACATTTGACTCTCAGCTGAATGAGTGCATTGTGCCACGTGTTTTGGAAACATTATCTCTTTTTAAGAACTAATCCAGGCCTTTAACAGCTTCCTGCGTGTGCCTGGCTGCCTTTGCCATGGAGAGCTCAGGTGCTCGCCCACCTCGGCTCTGCCCGGCTGCCTCCTGCCCCTCGAGCCCCGCTGGGGCTAGAGATGGGTGTCCCTTCATGCTCTGCTCAATCTCTCCTGTAAACCTTCTGATCGCTGTCTGGCTTTTCTGGGGGTGTTAGGATTTTGCCACATTTCTCCTAGGTGTTGCGAGCATCTCTCATGTCTACACGTGAGACACGTTCTTTAATTCAAGGTTGATTGCCGGCTTCACAATTCCGATGATTTTTCCTGTGCTGCCTGCTTGGTCAGTGTCATTTTATGGGTTGAAAACATTCCTCTTTTCGACTTTAGAAAGTTTAAATCCTGACTGGGGCTGTGTTTCTCGAAGCAGGCTCAGCCCATTGGGTGCCTAACTCCAGGACTAAGGAAGTAAGGTCCTCCGTGAAGACCGCAGCTTTCAGGAAGTTTTTATTTCTGCTTTCACGCAACTGTGCTATTTTTATGCAAGTTGTAATTTCAAGCTAATTCTGACAGACTTTTAAAATAATTATGCCTATATATAGAAATGTGCAAGTTTTTGCTCTCAGTCCTGAATGCCAATAACTCCATGCTGCAGAGATACTGGGGGTGCTGCCTGCATTGCCCCACTCTGTGGCCTTGCCACCAGTTTCCCATACCACTGCCGGGGCAGAGCTGCCTGAGCTGGTGTTTTCTGTCTTAAATGTAATTGCTTTGAGAAAACTTAAGCCAAAGTGCCAATATTCTGGATGCTCTCCACCAGGTGTGGGTGGAATAATGCCACGAGACACTGGCACAGTGTAAGGGCCTTCCAAAGAGAAAAGGGCAGGTTTTCGCTAGTGCTGCGGACAGCATCTTCCTGAAACTGTCACCAAACTTTAGAACTCACGTGCACACACACTGTGTCCCCCTGGACTGCGTGTGAGCATGGTGGCACCTTGCTGGGCTCCGGTGGGAACTGGAGGAGGAGCTGTGTGTTGGGAAGGTGTCAGTGGCCACCGCCAGCAAACCCTGGCTTTGGACAAGTTGTGCTGAGCTTGGGGGTTCCCCACATCGCAGGAGGGGTTTCCTCTCACCAGCAGCGGTATCATATATAAAATTCACCAGCAGCATCCCCAGGAGGGTTTCCCAGAGCAGAAAGTGGCATCCAAATTGCCCCAATGAGCACGGGAGTTGGCCAGAGACGGGGAAGGTACTCGGCTCTCTCCCAGAGAGAGCAGCTCTGCTTTCTGTGCTTTCATTAAACTTCCCGGAATAAAGAGGGAAGGCATCCGTGAGGAAGCAAGACTGATAGTAGGTTCAAAATGTATTTCTACTGCCCTCTTAAATTACCATATTTAAATTGAATTATTAAATGTATTTTCATTAAATTAGCACACAGGCTGGCATCATTTGCCTTCAGTGTTTTAATGAAGTCTGTGAAGCCTTCCCCTGTTATTAGTGGTTTTGGAATGTACCTGTTTGAGTGACGATACGATTTTAAGTTCTGGTGCTGGGAACGGAGCGAAGATGGGTGAGCTCTGCATTCCTCTGGGCGCCACGGCATGGTTCTGGGCTTTCTTTGCTCAAGAGCTGCTGCAGGACCACAAGGCGGGGGAAGCGAACCCGCTCCCCGTACATACGTCTGGAGGGGATGCACGCGGGACCGGCACATCCAAAAATCAGGCTGCAGACCGTTTAGGCACGTGCTGACAAACTCTGTGGGACAAAGATGTGCTTACAGAGCGGGGCCTAGAGGAAGGCTGTGTGTTCTGGGTTTGAAGATAATAGAGAGGGATGAATTAATAATTATATACACGAGTGCCATACTTAAAGATGGATTTACACTTAGGTTTTTTAAACTTCTGAACCTGCTTTCCCACTTTCTTTCTCTCTAGCTATGAACCGGCTGCTTTCAGGAGGTCCCAGCATGGACAGCAGCAGTTCCAAGGGTGCTGCGGCTTTGACGACAGACGTGAGAGTGAACTGGAACCACTTCCAGTGCAGGGGCTCGGGATGCTCCGATCAGGGCTCCTCACCTTGCCAGCAGCTGCTCCGAACCAGGTAGGGGCTCGTTCACAAATAAACCTTCTTTTTGGCCCTCTGGCAAGAGAGAAGGTGAAAAATGCTTCTGTTCATTCATTTAAAACAAAACCATACAGGCTTCTTGGCGTTTTTTTCCTGTTTAAAAAAGGAAGAAGTTGTAGAAACGCTTCATTTTAATCGGGGCATTTACTGATATTTTTAAAAAAGCATGGAGAATTTCGAGGCAGGGCTGTGGATGGCAAAGGGACTGAGGACGGTGACGGGGCTTGTGAATTACTCGCCAAGTGGAACGTGTACAACTAAGGTTGAAATCCCCTCTTTGCCTGATTGCACAGGGATTTGAATGTGGGTCTCTGAACTCCTCCGAGAGTGCCCAACTGCCGGCACATTCTGGATGAGAATCTGTCCTGCTGAAGCTGTTCTGCTTTGTAAGAATAATTAAATATTCATTGGGCCAGTGAGAGAACAGAAACAATCTGATAGCCTGGGGAGTAACGCTCTCCAATAAGACGAGGAAACAGAAGTAATTCAGTTCCTGATCCAACTCAGATGCTGTACGGATATGAATCCAGGGTCACGTTGACCAAATTTGCCAACGATTCTGGTTGTTGTTTTTTTTTCAGGATACAAATATCATCACATTTTTTTTCCCCGTCAGCTCTGGTTATGTCTTTATAGAGACGGGTACCACACCAGCTTTTGTAATGCTGGGTTTCTGCTGACGAGACTTATCCCCATTTTGTATCGGTGTCAGAACTGGGGCCACAGGCTCTTTTAAAATCCTTCTTTCTCCTGGGTTAGCCTTCCTGACCCCAGAATTGGGTGATGCTTAGTGCAGTGATGTAGAGGAAGTGTATCTTAATTAGAGTGGTGTTACAGGAAACATTCGTTACTGTACGTCCAGTCCGTGATGGTAAAGCGGAGTGATGCTGTAGGAAGGAACTGGAGACCTTGATTATAACAATAAACCCAACAGTTTCTGACAGACCTTAAGAAAGTAGAAAGTCACCCCTGCACATCCATCGAAATTTGACGCTGTGCTAACAGACGTCTTCACACTTACATTCTGAATCTGCTGGATCACACGACAAGCCCACTCCGGAATGATTTGGGTTTCTTTCGGTGTGGGGCGAAAAAAAAAAAAAAAAGGAAAAAGAAAAAAGAAAAACAGAGCCAAAGGGAGCCCCGAACCCACACACAGCCCCCTGGCAGACGCTTTCCCAGCGCCAGGCCTACGGGGGCCAGGCTGCAGCCCCGGCACCCCCAGCCCGCTGTCCCCGCGCCGCGGGGCTGCCCCCCCCGGGGCCGCGCTGAGCGCCCGGCGGGCCGAGAGCCGGGGCAGGGCGGCACCTCCCGGGGAGCCCGGCCGCAGCCCCGCCGCCCCGCAGCCCCGCCGCCGGCCGCCTTCCCCGCGGCCCCCCGGCACCCAGCGGCCCCTCCGCGGGCGCGGAGCGTGGGCAGGGCCCCTCCGGCTGCCCTCCAGCTCCCCCGGCAAACTTGGCCCGGCGCGGCCCGGCCCGGCCCCGGCAGCGGCCGCGGGCGGAGCCCCCCCCCCCGCCCCGCGGCTCCCGCAGCTGCCCCGGCCCCGCGCGGCTCCGCGGGCGGCGGCGGCGCCGAGTCCGGTCCGCGCTGGCGGCGGGTCCTGGTTTTGCGGGCGGCCGCTGTATTTCCCGGGCCGTCCATGGCTCGGTGCTGTTGGCTCTCTCTCCGTCTGATCGGCGCAGGCTGCGCGGGGCTCCCTACGGGATCAGAGCGCTCCCCCGCCGGGACTCCACTCCTCACATCCTCCTGCTGGGACTCAGCTACATTTCCAGCCAAGCCTGGCTTTATTATGTGTGTCTGCACTGCAGCCCCAGCAGCAAGATCGGGAGGAGGAAAAGGAGCCAGGACAAAGAAAAGAGAGGGAGGCTGGCGAGAGCTAAAGAAAATAAAAACCCAGGGCAGCAGCGGCAGCGGCGATGAAGGCAGGAGCGGTGCCGCCTCGCAGCGGATGACCCATGGAGGCAGCTAGCGGGCCCGGCCTCCATGCCAAGCGGCGCCCGGCCCGGGCCGCCAAGTGCGTGCGCGCAGGGGAAGGCGGCGGCGAGCGCGGCCGGCGGCCGGGAGCCCCCCCAGCCCCTCGGCGGGCACCGCGCCGGGCAGCGCGGCCCCAGTAGAGGACGCGGCGAGGGAGAGCGAGAGGGAGAGCGAGAGCGAGAGGAGCGCAGCCCGCGGGCACGGCCGGCAGCCGAGGGGGGGAGCCGAGCGCGGCCGCGGGGAGGATTTAGGAAAATCGCCGCCGGGGCGCACCCCCGGAGCGCCTCGCATTGTCGGGGCCGTCGCCGGGCTTATTTTTAGCCGCCGATTCTCCCCGCGCCCTCCCTCTCCTCCCCCCCCCCCCCCTCCCCTCCGCAGCCCCGCACGGCTTTTTTGTATTATTCTGAAAGTGCGAGCCGGACTGAGAGCCGCAGGGCGCCTGCAAACTTTAAAGAGAACAAAAAGGCGGGTGGGGGCGCGGAGGGGCTCGGCATTATTTGCACATCGAAGGGGAGGAAAGGAAAAAAAGGAAAAAAAAAAAAAAAAGAAAGAAATTGCAACTGTTGCGCCTGTGATTTTTTTTTTTCTTTTTTTTTTTTTTTCTTTTCCCCCGGGGGGAGAACCTCTAGGTGCCCGAGGGGGTGGAAAGAGCAGCTGAACTTGCCGCATTGCAACAGGCGAAAGGAGCGGGGGATCCCACTGAGCGGTCCCGCTGCCGCCGCCGCGCCCGGCGGAGCTCGGCGAAAGTTTGGAGGGGCGCGAGGCAGGGCCAGGGCAGGGCAGGCAGGGGCCGGAGCAGGACGCGGCGGCCGGGAGGACGAGCCAGCGGCGCCCGGACATGTCCAGGAGGAAGCAAGCCAAGCCCCGCTCGGTGAAAGGTAAGCGCCCGGCCCCGCACCGCACCGCCCCGCACCGCGCCCGGCCCCGGGCAGCCGCCGCCGCCGCCGCTCCAGCCTCCGCGGCGCGGCCAATCAGGGCCGGGGCCCGGCTTGGCGGGGATTGCGAATCCCCCCCCGCCCCGGGGCCCGGCCGGCCGGGAGGGGAGCGGCGGGGAGGGGGCCGCCGCCCGCCCGCCTCCATCTTGGGGGCTCCGCGCCCCGCGCCGGGGGCGGGCCGGGCGGCGCCCGGAGGGGCAGCGGCCGCGGCGCCCTCGCGTAATGGCGGCCCCCGGCCCCGCCAGGGAGGGGAGGCAGCGCCGCGGGGGCGGGGGGCTGCGGGAGGCCGGGGGCGGGGTGGCGGGGATGGGGACGGGGACGGGGACGGGGACCGGGAGCGGGAGCCCCGCGGCGCCGCCCGCCGAGGGAAAAGTTTGGCGGCGGTGCCCGGCGCGGGGGCGGGGGGCGAAGGGCGAAGCCCGGCGGCCGCAGCCCCGCGGAGCCGCCCGGGACTGCGGGAACAATGGCCGGGCCCGGCGCGGGGCGCTGCGGGGAGGCCGCTCCGGGGCCCCGCGGCTTTGTCCGCCCTCGGGGCTTTGTTGCGGAGGCACAAAGGGGCCGCGGTGCCCGCCTGGAAGGCAGAGCCCGGGAGCGGCTCGTGATGGAAGAAGTCGCGCCTGGACCAAACGAGCGCCGGGCTGGCGCCGAGACCCCTCAGTGCGGGGCCATTTTCTGTGCTCACCGGGTACCCGCGGGTAGCACGTCGCGGGGAAGCAGGCTTCAGATGTGTGCGAAGTTCCCGTGAAGCCAGCCCTTGGCCGGCACGCAGCAAGCTCAACTCGCTGCCCCCGACCCGGCGTCGCCCTCAGCCCTGCGCCGAGCGGCAGCCGCCTGGCCTGGCGGTGCGGGGCCCCCACACAGCAGGGAAGGAGAAAGGGCAGAGCCGGAGCGATTTCCAGGAGATGCGCTGAAATAACGGGGCTGGAAACGAGGAGGCTCAAGGCTCGCAGGTTGCCAGCGGCCGCCCAGGCCTCGGGTCACGACTTCCCTGGGCACGGGATCGCCCCGAGCCCGCAGGCCCCTGCAGCCTGGGGTGTCTGTGCCTCAGTGTCACGCCTAACGCTCGGGACGCGGCCGTACGTCAGTGAGACCGTACGCACGCTGTAAGCCCGGTTAATAAACGCTGGCACCTCGTTACATAACGGTATCCGATATTTACGTTTATTCGTTTGTTTTCTACCTCGTTACTTTTCAGGCAGCGATCTCTCTCCCAGGCTATTGATGCTGTATAACGAAAATTTATCCCTAACTCTGAGATAGAGCAGGTCACTATTTACAGGAGCGTTTTTAGGAATTGAAGCAGGTAACTTAGTGGCAAGTCACAGCCAAGAAACGTTTTCCATGCGATGCAGAAATATCTAGAATGTCTTTGCAACAGGGAGCTGGGTGAAGCCCGGTTTCTCAGAGATTCTAAATATTCTTCTAGTCTCTAGGCACAAAAAACGTGTTTTCAGCTTCAGTGTAAACTGGCTGTAAATTACAGGTCTTAGCGTGAGCTGACTAATAGGGAATCTAAGGAAGGGGCTGAATGCGGGTGAAATTTTCAATAATAGGAGGCAACTCATATATATGTATACAGGATATAGAATTTCTTCCTTTTCTTATGCCCATACGTATCTTTTGCTTTTAAGAAGTCCATCATATACATTTTGTGGTCTAGGGAGCTGGCAACCCAGTAGATTGCCACAGTACACGTTTCCATGGAAATAATTGAGATGTAATAAATAAAGGCACTCTGAGGTCACAGGTTTCCCAATTCAACTGAGAAGAAAACAGGCATAAATTATGTGGATATATGTGTAGCATTTAGGACTTCAAACAATTTGCCGGTTTTCTCTTTTCTGTATATTTATTTCACTTTGTATAGTAACCTTGGTATTTATTAACCACTAGTGAGATTTGCGCATCCTTTTTCATTCAGAAAGATTACATACTGAAATAGAGCCGGTGTGTGCCTGTGATGAAAGGGATGATTCTGCATGCAAAAGGCAAGTTGCCTGCGCATTAACTGTGAGTGATGCTGCCTTTGACATTAAAGAAGCAACCGACTCTGACGGAAGTATCAAATGCTGACAACTCTTTAGATCCACGTAATTGAAAATTAAGCAATTGTAACCCAGAACTGGATGGCAGCAAACCTGCGGGTCCTGTGGCCCCACGGTCTGTGTGATGAGGCATCTGGTTCAGCCTCGCAGAAAGTTGCAGTAATTACTGCAGCTGTAACTCCAGCAGTAGCCGTGGAATTTCCCCTGGTGCGGATTCATCACTTGCAGCACAACACACTGCTGCTTTGGTTTGACCATCGGTTTGGCTGTGCAGGCCCCCAGGCACTCAGCCATGGAGCTGATGGCTGGGGACAGGGCTCTCCTTGGCTCCGAGAAGGTTGCTGTGGGTCAGGCAGGGCAGAAGAGAAGTAGGAGGGACCGAGCCTTTGTTGGCTGGCAGCATAAACCATTCGGGGACAACGTGGTGGCAGTGGTTTTGGAGTCACGCACTTGCCTGTTCTGAAGCTGTCCTTCACATCATAGCTGGGCCCATCGAAGTGCTTTTCCTCAACGCAGGACCTTCCTTTGCCCTGTTGCCCATAGTCCGATCTGCTGGTGGCTTTGCCAGAGCTCTGCAAGGAGAGCTGTACGCTCCTTAGTGCTGCTAAAGCCCCAAGGTTTGCACCCCAGACCATCATGGAGCGGAGAACATCCCAGCAGTTCCCTGCGCCCTGCTACGAGCGGTCCCGGCCACATCCAAGCGGGCACCCTCAGAGGTTTGCTGCGGGCCACCAGCTCTGGGGAGGGCTGTGTGCCGCGTTCGCCATGGGGCTGGCACAGGGCAGGTGTTGCTGGTGCCTGTTGATGAGCTGTAGCTGTGCCTTGCAGCCCGCCGCCTCTGGAAGCAATCCTGCGGAAGCGCGGCTGCGAAACACGCAGGTCTGGTAGCGGAGCCGTAGGTTTCAGGTCCCACATCATGCAGTCGAGGAATGGCTTGGAGGCAGTTTGTGGGGACTGGGCTGGTGGTGGCACAAGGTTTCCAGCATCAGATGCACGTTGCTTGCTGAATTTGACAGTTCTGCAAATTGCTGTCAGGTTGCGCGGGTGTTTTGTGCATAAACGTGCTAGTCAGTAATCAAACTGTTTTGCAAAAGAATGCACTAATTAAGTCTAGATTTGTTATCCTACTTGAAGTTGCAGAATTGCTGTCATATTTTTTCGCTTTCAGTTGGCAAAAATGCTGATAGAAACTTTTGATTCACACCCTACCTGCCTCATTTGTGTCAGTCAAGGGGAAAAAAAAAGGGGGTTGTTCACTACTTCGTTATCTGCAAAGTAAATAAAAATACTTCAGCCATTTGCTGAGTTCCAATTAGTTGATTGCTATGAATGATCTTCTTTAAAGGAATGCTGTTTTACCTATCTGCTCATACAAAGGTTTGATTTTTAATGTCTTGTGAAAAGGATTCTCTTTGTCTTGATTGATGTCAAGAATAAAAGCGTGATGGTAATATCCCTTTGAAAGCTATTGTATTGTCAGCTCTGGCTGACAGCAGGAGGCCCTCCTAGTGCTATAGATTAGCGCTGTGAAAACACTGACATTTTCTTTGTTATATTGCTGTTGTTCTGCTTGCAAAGTCAATTATACAATGTCGGAGCTCAGTTACAGAGTTGACTGTGGAAGTAACAATGTCTTTCATACTTGTCTTAAAGATATAATTTTCTTTTTTTCCCAGTTGATAGAGAAGAACCTGCAGGTACTGGAACAGTACATTCTACAAATTAAATTTTGACAAGTATAATCATAATTGCCAAATACAAGAGACTTGTGCGATTATCCTTTAATTTTACAGTTCATTCAAGTTTTGGTGGAATTTTATTGATACAGTGAAAGCAGCAGCTAAAATTGATAAAACTCATATCAAATAAGATTACACTCTTGATTGTTCTTTATCAAGTGTAGCTTTTGGGGGATTAGGAATAATTGGAGATGTTGGTGTTTCGTCGTGGGGCTGGTGCCATGAGAACGTTTGAATCCATGCAGTACAGCGAGCGTTGCCTTTGGGGATTAGCCTGCAGTTTTTAATTTTTGAGCGTGTATTTTGATACAAGCCTAGCAGCGTTCTCCCCTGAACTCCACAAGTCCCATTTTCCTTCCTCTTTCTCCCTCCGGTATGGTTTCCTGGACAGGATCTGTGTGGTATTTAACTGGTTTTGCTGATTGAAACTCATGCCTGTGTGCAAACACCTTTTAATTGTGGTCTGTTCCCATTGGTCCTGGCAAGCATAACTAATAAATGTGGCCAAAAATTGAAAAGGGTGGAAAAGGCAACGCGAAGGGTTTAAATACAAACGGAGAGAAAATAGAATTCCCACATTTTTAGTGATGCTGCCTCTAATGCCATTGATGAAAAGCAAATACCAAGCAGCAGCAGTGACTCTCAGAGAACGTGTCGTTTTTTTTTTTTTCTTCAAAAGTATCCGTGTAAAATCAGTGCAAGCTACAGAACATCATTCATTACTGAATTGCTTCAGATGACACATGCAAAAAAAATAATCAGAGAGCTCTTGTTAGGATGTTAATTGTAGGATTTCTAAATTACTATTATAAACTAATAGAGTAACAAAAGATTCCACAGTTACCAGTAATTTGTCAGGATTTATTTTGTTTTTCTTCAATAATTGAAAATTAATGTCTTGAAGTGAAAGCAGATGTTCATGCCATCCTCTGAATTGGATATAAAAATGATGTTTTGGAGATGCATTAAGCTTGCGTAAACACAAATTGTCTTATCATAGATGGGGCTTTGGCTTGGTTTTATCTATTGTTTGGTGCCAAATTAACTTTTATGTTAAACCTGGATAAGTGCTTTCAGCCAGGCTGAATGAACTAAGCCACTAAGCTATGAGCTTGGGGTGGCACCCATTGCTCGGTTGTTAGAATAAACATTTTAAACATCCTCCCCCTCACCTGCTGGCTCTGTGAATGGCGATGCTTTCTCATGCTGTAGAATTAATATTTATTTCAGTTTTGATAAATGTGCTCTTAATTTTATTCAGTTATTTTTTACTGAACTTGTTCATCTTTATCCTCCCCCCCCCCCCAATCTGGGGAATCAACGTTTTCAATCATGACAACATTTGGAAAATGCAACACACACTGTGCTCTTTTTGTTTGTTTGTTTGTTTGAGGTAATCTCTTGGTCTCATTTGTTAGCCTGCAATCTGCAAAAGATAGTATTTTTTTTTCTTGTATTTTAATATTCTCCTAAAAGATTATTAATTACCCACAGTAATTGAACTGTCTTATAAAAGTGCCTACACCAACCCCTCATCACTCCATCAGTATTCTCCTTAAATGCCTCTGAAAAAGGATGGCTATTATGTTCCGCTGTATCCTGCTAAATGCACCGGAGTAATGAAATACTAATAACATAAAGCCTGTTACAGACTTCTGCTAAATCCTCACTGACAAATGGTGCTGGAGGGGATGGTCTGGTGTTGTGCATGCGTTACTGTACGTGGGCTATGAGGATTCAGGTGCGTCTTGTAGCCAAGTGAGAGCCAGCTCGGAGCTTTCTGCAGTGCCCACGTTCACTCAGCGGACTTTTAGACCCAGAACTAGATTCCTGTACGTCTTCTGCTGTCCGGTAGTAAATGTAGGAATGCTGGTTACTTCTGTTAGATAAGTAAGGTAATAAAAGTTCAAAGTACTACATCTCCTGGACAACACCTATGGATATATATGTGGATATATTTACTCCAGTGAACTGGGGTGGTGTAGCAGAGTCACTTTATTCTAGAGAGCAGACGGTTGGGGAGACACTGGGAATGGTCTCTTGTGACATGTGCAGCTAAAGAAGGCTCAAGCCCAAACCCCTTGCCATGGTTTGTCTTCTCCAACATGGAGAGGGACCCGATGGAGCTGGGGAGCAGGCAGGTGGCGGCGGAGCGGGGATGTGGGGTGGTTGGTTCGCGCTGGGCAGCGCCGCAGAGCCCAGCCAGGTCGTGCGATCAGCAGCTTCATTATATTGTTTGCGTTTCTTAAAACCTTTTCCTTTCCGACCGCAGATTAGGCAACAGAAAGACCAATTTGCAGAGCTTGTAAATGCCACTTGTTAATCATATGCAGTACAATTATTATTTTTTTTTTTTTCACTTTCCCCCTTGGATGTATTAAGTCAACTTTTTTTAGCTTTTTATGTAATTGAAATTTGCCCTTTTGTTACCTGGGCATGAATTATTTTTGAAATGTTGTCATTACCCGCCCTGCTGTGAGGTTTATCTCTTCTGTTCATCCTAATTAAATAAAACATAGTGTTGTTCGCCAGCCTAGCGTTGCAGTGAATTACCTGCCTGGAGGCTCGCTCTGGCATTGGTGCTTGTTGCAGCCGCAGACGTCGACTAACACGTTTACTTTTAGATTTTCATTTCAAAGGCATCAGTTTGTGCTGTGTGACAGGTGAACGGCAAATGCTTTACAGCACTTTCAAGAGCTGAACAAACAGTAAAGGACTGATGGGTACCGCAGCGGAGGGGCAGGTACGGCTGCGACACCGCCGTGGGGGCAGAGGAGCGGCGTCGTGGTGGGGTTGGCCACGGCGGAGACCTGCGTGGCTCTGCTGGGGAGAGACAAGCCCTGCCGTGGTCTCGTGCTCTCCTGGGCATTTCTGGTGGGGCTGGTCTCGGCTCTCTGCACAGCATCGCCGATGGCCGCGTTCTCCTTGGGCCTGGCGCTGATAAGGAGGGCTGTTTCAGAAGCGTAGCAGTTGGAGTTGCTTGATGCAGAAGTTATTTCCAGCTCGTATTAGAGAAAGCAAACAACATGCACGTGTTTTAAAGCAAAGCGGAGGTAAGGTCCCTGCTTGTAGAGAAGCAGTTTTTTTAAGCCTTCGATAGCTCTACAAAAACCTCGCTGCTCACCAGCGAAACCCCATTATGGGTAAAAGCACAAGAGTTAGCAAGTCGCTGTGCTCCAGTCTCTGCTGGCTCCTACAAGGCTCTGGAGGTTTGGTCAAATGTGGCCTAATTCTGCTTTCCAAATATTAAAAAATTACACAGAGGGCAAAAAGACAAGTTCTTAATATGCATATCCTGGGAAAATCCTAAAACAGTATTTTTACCCCCTCCAGTCCCAAGGCTAATCAAAATTCCTTTGTTTCCACATCTACCATTAAAATACATCCCTCCCTTGGTTGCCTGCTGAATGCACAAGTTTAACCACTCAGTTGATTGGACTCACAGAAGCTGTTACTGGCTTTACAGAGGATTTGCCTACAGATAATTCAGGGGTGGGAGGGATACCCCAGGCAACTTCCAGCAGGGCTGGTGCTTAATTTAGAAGCTCTGAGTATTTCTTGATGATCCTCACCTGGCTGGGGTGAGGTTTTTCTGCGTTGCCGTGGAGGGAAGGTAGCCAAGCCCTTCGCGTGGTGATTGCTGGGACTTGTCTCACGTGGTGGGCAACTGAGTGTTAATCAAGGTGCTGGTAACAAAGATCTGCTGTGCCCTTTGAAAAGAGGGTGGTTGGTGCCCTGCAGAGCCAGAGCCCTTCACTAGGGGAGTATCTAGGACATGCTGCTCCAGTTTTTAGGATAAGGGGAAGTTTGCCCCTTGATGTTGGATGTGGTTTGAGTGTTTAGATGTAAACCAGCAATGCAAGCCCAAGTCTTCTAGATCTACTGGAGAGCTGCAGGTGCTGAGATTCCTGCTGATGTTGGAGGTCCATGAGCAAGTCTAGGTATTTATCAGCTATGGGATGAAGCCTCTGTCCTATTTTTGTTGGTGGCAGTGTTTTTCACCGATCTCAAAAGGGATGGGATTTTATTCTCTGGTTTTGAGTCACAATTGAGGGAGAAAGCAGAGAAAAGATCTGGGGGGAGTAGTCACTTGGCACCCAACACTGCAGAGCTTATCACCTGCTGCTTCTGCCAGCTCTCTGGGGCTGCTGCCGATGGAGTTTCCAGCAGAGCCCTGGGTGTGTTTGAGGTGCAGGGGATGCACCGGTGCTCTGGGAGCTCTCTGATGGCACTGTGGGAAACCCTAGAGACTCGGCCCGTATTTATCAGCTATTAACCCAAAGAGGGGCAAGCCATGCCTGAGCAAAACTGACCATCCTTCTTCATCCTTTCAACCTCCTGTCCCTAAAACTTGAAAAGCTAAAGGAGGTGGAGAAAGCACACAGTGGAAGGGTGAGCTTAATACTTGGGGAGGCAGAAGTGTTAAGTGGAGAAAGATGGAAATAAAATAGAAAAACAACCAACCAAACAAACAAAAAAACCCACAACCAAACAAACCAGGAAATCTGTTGCTGGCACTTGAGTATGGAAGGTGTCTGATGATTAGATGCAAAGTATTGGCACAGGTGCTAACTTACCCTTAGCTGTGTCCTTATTTTTTTTTAACTCTTAGTTTAAGACTGAGAGGACAAATGAATCTGAAAAGTAAATCTCGCTCTATGGAAAATAGTATAATTAAGTATAAGTGGAAAAGAAAACACTAGAAATGTAAAACACCTAAACAAATTATATTTTTGGCTCTTAATAGACAGTACCAGTACTTTTCTCTTTAGAGGAGTATAGTTGTGGTTTATGGCTGCTCTTTGTTTATTGAAGAGAAATATGAGAACAACTGTGATCAGTCATTAGTTCTGGGAGTTTCAATTATTTTATGATCATGGCAGCGTCTGAGCTTGGATTGTGAGAATGTCTGATTGCTCGGGGTTTGAGAGGGAAGAGTAGGTAAAGGAGGTTTTCAAGATAGCTTACATAAAAGCACACAAATATAACATAATGTGTGTTTACAAGCATTATGTGAAATGTCTACAAACAGTATGTGAAGGAGAAGGTCTGAAGGATTAGATAGTAGCTTCTTTTTTTTTCCTCTTTTTTTTTAAGGCCAACTAACCTGGCTGCAAGATGCAAGGAAGCTTTTCTGGTGCGCCAGCCTGCCTGCCCTGAAAAAAGCAGCAGCCTTCTGGCTAACTGCTTGATAGGCAAATGCAGCTTTGCTTTAATTTACTTATTCAAGCTCTTGTTCAGATTTATCTTGTTTTCTGAGACTACTCAGATGAGTGAAGAGATACTGAGCTACATGCACAGTAATGCCAAGCTTGTATATTATTTATTGCTGAATTCTGTGGAGATGTCTTAGCCAGCCGATTTGCTCGTGGTCTCCTTTATTTCTAGGAAAATGGCATGCCTTGCCCTTCGTAATTTCTTTGCTTTTACTGACCAGACTGTTCCCCCAGAGGGCATGTGGGATGTGGCAGAGTACTGAAAATCCTGGGATGAAGAAGTAGAGAAGGAGGTCTGTGTGTGAATGGCATCTCTTTTCCTCTAGATTTGTTTGGCAAAAATGGTGTGTTTCTGGCACTGATGTTTATGTAGAGTGTAGTAGCCAAGTCTGGGTCAGAAAGTTGTTGCCTTGAAAGGATTTTCTTAAAGATAAATAAGTACTTTCAGTTGGATTCTGAACATCAGTCGGGAGTGTGGTACAATGTATTCTGAGCCTCTTTAAAACAAAACTGAATCCTTGCCTTCAGATCTGGTACTGAGTCTCACCTAATACTTGTGTGTGGAGTCCATTGATGTGGTCCCCTTGATTTAAAGCTTTTTTCTTTCCTGCTTAATAACAGATACATGAGACTTGCTTTAAAGCTCTGTTTTGGTTTATTTTAGTTGCTATTTTTTTTGTCCTCAATAAATGCTCAAAAGAAAGCTGCTGTTTTTCTTCATCTTAATGTGAGTAAATTTGGAGTGGGACTTAAAGGTGGAGGTCGGAAAGCCCTGGGGGGTGCCCAAGGGGGCTGTGCATGGGTTGTGTCAGAGCTGCTGCCTGCGGGAGCAGGGTCTGCTGCAAGCTTTCTGTCTGGAAAAAAAATGAAGCCCAGCCTTCCTCGTATCTGTAGACTGTGAAAAGGTTGTTGGTGGAGTCCCTTCAGCATCCTTGCTTCCCTTCCTGCATCTCCTTGGGAAGCTTTGCTTTGTGGGGAGGGCTTCAGGTTGGCCTCCTTACCCAGCTGGAAGCCCTCTGACTGAGGTTTTTCTCCTCAGCCTCTGGTGGTTTTGCTCCTCGTGGTACAGAAAACAGCTGCAGGGCTGTTGGGAGAGGGGCCTGGGTGGGCCAGGAGGGACCAGCAGGACCCTGGCCATGGCTGCTCTTGGTGGGCCCCGACGGGGAGGAGGAAACACACGGGGCCATCCTTCTGGGGTGCTCTGAAAGTGCTGGGAAGCCCCAGTGGGCTGGCAGGAGGGCAGTCCCTGCCCGCTGGGGAGCGGTGGGCTTTTATTAGGCAGCCTGCATCTGCTCCCCCGTCTGCCTTGCTGTCTGCTGCCGGGCTTGACTCGATTCTCTTGCATTAGCACGCCCCAACGGGTTTGTTTTCATGTGAAGGTTGTTTTTTAAACTGCTGTTGTCATATCAAGAAAGTACCCTCCAACGCCCCCTCCTCAGGAGAGCCCTGCCTGGAATGCCTGCTGCCGCTCGGCCTGTGCTGAGCCAGGCCTGGGGGGAGCGTGGGGACAAATCCTGGTGGGTTTGGAGGGACTGCTCCATGTCGGCACCACCTTAGCACGTGGTGGTGCCGGCTGTGGCACCGTTTCACTCTTTGTGTCGTAACCGCTGTGAGAGAAAGGCGGTGTAGGCCGGGCAGCGCGCTGCTGGCAGCAGTGCAGGCCTCGCAGCGTGCTGGTGGCAGCACTGATCTGCTGTGCTGTGCTGCCACCACTGCTTTCTGCTCCTGCCTGTGGGCCCCAGGTTTATGGGGGGGCAGGTCTGGGGGAGCAGGGGAGGCCCCGCAGGCTGGAGCTTGTCTGGGGGCTCTTGGCTCCTGGCAGCTGCCCCGCACGAGGAGACCTGGCTGAGGAGCCATCCTCTTCTCCACCCCAACTGAGTGAAGATAATGCCACTAATAAATTAGATTATGCCTCTCAAGAAGAAGGGAGATTTATTATCTGTGTGCAGCTCTCACCATAGGCTGTGCTGCCGTTGCACGTATGAGACCAAATGGGTGGTTTTACGGTGGTGAGTTGCAGTTCTTGTTGCTGATTTACAACTGTGCTCCTCTGAGCATTTTGACTATGGCTGACCCAAATACTGCTGTGCCCAGTAACCTAGTGTACAGGCTCACGAGCGTTTCTGGAATTGCAAAGCAGCAATGATCTTGCCGAGGACAAATGCTGCTGCCCAGAGCAAGTGTCCTTGGGCCAGCCGAGCTGTTGGTGTGCGTGGCCCCTACTAGCACAGCACTGGTTGCAACCATTTGCTTTCTTATTGGGAATATTTCTGATATGGCAAACTTACGTGGCTTTCCCTGCTGCGAAAGGGCTCTTTTTTTCTTGTTTGCTTGTTTTTAGTCATAGGAAATACAAGTAGTCATCAGAAATACAAGAACCGGCTGTTTGCCAGTAAGAAAACAAACAAAACCCCCAAAGCAACCTAGGCATTGTACCTTTCCTTGCATTTTTCAAAAAATAAAATTCTTTGCAACTGTAAATACTGATCTGTTTTTTTGGTAGAAGCTCGTGATTCAGTGTTAGTCTGATGACACATCAAAGAATAAAATAGGATTTTTGTCTGTTTTCCTATTTGTTTTTAGTCTTGTTTAGATGTGGGAAAACATTGTGGTTTGAAAAATATGAAGAAATGTTCAAATGTCTCAGATAAAGGAGTAAAAGTAAAGCTCTTTATATAACTCAGCGTGCTTGTGCAATAGCATTGGTTGGGCTGCAGTCTGGGCTCTCGAACAACCTTACTAAAAAGAAAAAAGCTTTAAATTTTATAAATATTTCTGCCTCTCTTTTGCAATACCTAACATACATTGTCTGTTCTGCTCTTAACTCCCTGATGCAGAATTCCTAAGTTTGGGCTAATAGAAAATTTGGAGGATTCTTCATTATCTGAACCTCTTGAGAAATACCAAATATGTTCCAGTAATTGTGGTGTAGTACAACAGGGAGTCGCACTGGCAGTTTGTTGGAAAGGGTTTTTCCTGTAGTTATGAAAACCATACAACTATTAAAATCCCCAAAACTGAAACCGCTGGGATTACTCATATACTTACAGTTAAGCGCATGCCTAAAGGTAGATATATTCAGCATGCATTTTTCTGACTTGCGTTTGATTCTTAGCTTGAGCGATCAGGGGGGGAAAAAAGTCCTTTGATCACTTTGGTCTTGTGCAGCCTTTTTGTTCTGAGCCTATGTGGCTGTAGCACAGTGGGTTGTGGCTTGTGACAGAAGCACCCAGGTTTGCTCCCCAGCAAGCTATCGATAATAAGGAGTGGAAAGCTTGTACAGCAGTGAGATACTATGGGCTGGCAAGCAAGAGTTAAGTTGGGTTTCTCTGCTTCCTCCCACCTTCTCTTCATACCTCTGCCACAAACCACTGGTGAGCGTGTGTGTGTGTGTCAACTTTTCTATACCTCTTTTTTTTCCCGTCTTGGTTCTGTGCAAAGAGGGTATAGCAGTGACCCTTGGAGATGAAAGTGAATGTATTGGATGCTGAGGTCCTGGATAGGTAAAAGTGAAATGAAACACTGGTATTATGGTTCAGGCCATAATATTTGGGTTTGCTTTTTGGTTGTTTCATCTTCCCTGTTCTAGAAAGTTAGTTTTATAGAGTAGAATTCACATGGAAAAACTAGAAAGTGATGCTTACTTTACAATGTCCCTTATAGAGACATCTGTCCTCTGTGGGCAGCCTCTTATTGAGGAGGCCGTGTGTGCTATATTCTGTCTTCAGGGCAGGAATATGGAGAACCATTAATATTTGTTTTATTTCTCTCATAAAAACTCCTTTTGATTTAATACATTTAAAAAAAAAAACAAACTTTTTTTCTTAGAAAACACTGGCATGTATCTCTAAGTGTCTGATGCATTATCCTAAGGACTTGATTAACACACCTATTGTTCTTAGAACAAAGTATGCTTTTTGACTATGAAGCTATGTAAACAATTCGCTTTGAAACAGAATTTGGAAATATGCAAGTTGTGAAGTATAGCTAATACAGAAATGTTGTTGTTGCACTGCTTTAGCAGAGAATCCATTTGCACAAGTATCAATATGTAAGGGAATTTAATTTTAAAAACAGTCCCAACCACTTTGTAGAAAAATATAATGCAGTACGTAAACTCATTTTAGACACTACTTATTCTACCGTGTCCCATTAGTTGATGTTTGCACAGCGCTTTGAAAATGTAAAGCGCTATATAAGTGCTTATTATTACTACATTATTATTATTCTCCCTCTTGAAAAAAGACCCTCCAGGGAGGGTGAGACTCACTTTGCATTTCATCTGTAGTGCATATCCCACAAGAAATATACCTGCTTGTTTTGTTTTTTTTTTTTTTTTTTTTACGCTCTTCCCTCCCCACTTCCATCCCTCTTTTTTAAAAAAAAAAAAAAAAAAAAGTTTCTTTTAGGAATTATGGAGTCCTTACTTGGTTTATAGTCAGTTTATGAGAGGAATATTTGAAGGCACACAGAAATCTAAGAAAAATGTCCAATCTGCACAGTAAGAGGAATTGCCACCCTGGTCTCGCCCTGTGATGGCCGCAGCAGGGGCACGGGGTGCAGTGGGGGCAGCGTGGTGGTGGTGCCCTCACCAGATCTCCTTGGGCCTGGCTGCCCCATGGGTGCAGAGTGTGAGGTGAAGTGAGAGCAGGGATGGCTCCAGCGCTGCCTTGGAGGGATTTCCTTCATGGGGAGGAGTGCCACATGCTTTCCTGCAGGATCGGTGCTGTTGCTGCTAGTGAAGAGAAGTTCTGCGATTCCTCACCTCCTTTGCGCTCCGTTACCAGCAGCCCACAGCCCTGCAGAACAGGGCTCTAGTTCAGACTGGTCTAACCCTCTTTATCCCTTGAATCCTTTTGACAGAAGCTTATACAGCTCCATGTCCATTTATTTTACGGGGATTTCTGTTGATCAGCAAATGAGTGTGAGAGGCTGTCCGGGCACTCTGAGCTTGCTTTCTCTGTCCCCTCAGCTCTCATCAGGCAGATGAGGTCCTGCCTTTCTGTGTGCCCAACTGCTTTCTGTGACAGTAACGTCAGGGCCCTGCCTTATGCCCAGCTATCAGGCTTTGCCACTGGCCTGAATTCTGCAAAAATCTCCGCGTTTGGCTCACTTCAGCGTGGTACTTTGCTCGTTGTGAGTCCCATTACTGTTTGGGAGAGGGACAGGACGTATGGCCGCATCACCGTTTCTAAAGAGCTGGATAACGCCCCACACAACTGCAGAGTTCAGCTTCTTGGGAAGAGATCGCCCATGTTCCTCGGTCCTTGCACCGCTGCGGTGGGTTCAGGTGGCGATGCAATGATACTAATGTGGAAATGTTACGTTGCTGGCTTCTGTGAATGTCTCTTTATCTGCTGTAAGCTCTAAATGCGCTGCCACTAATGTTTAACTGAAACTTTGCAAATATCCCGCTGAGCCCTTCAGGATCGTTGCTTATGTAGACTTATTTTTTCTTTAGAAATTGTAGGTGTGGGTAATTATATGTATTTTTGAAAGCTCTAACTATGCCTCATTTAAACTTCTGCAAACATCTTTGTGAGCCCAATTAAATGCCTGCAGAAGAAAACGATCAAAAAATGAGATGGGGAAATGTGCGTTTACCCAGATACAGCTTGCAAGCCAAGCAAAATGTTATGTTAGCCCAACAAATGGGTTATTCAAGCACGGTTCTACCAAGACAAACATAGGAGAGTCAAGGATAAGTGAGTTTTGAAGCAATATGGGATGTGCCCCTCTCAAGTTAAGTTATCAGGATTGCACAGGTTGAGAAAAGGCAGCTAATTTAGGGTCCACTGCAAATTTGGGTCCAATCCAGATTTGCCTTGGAAATACCTGGAAAAATTGCAGTCTGGCCTGACTTTTTCAAACGTTCCCACAAAATGCAATTTCGGGTCTGTGCCTCTGCATTACTGGATTCTTCTATTTGCACGTATTCGCTTGAGCTTCGCAAAATAACCAGGCAACAATGAAGCCAGTGTAGCTGAATGAAAGGGAGGGATGTCTTATCGTACTCGTGTTGAAAAAAAATAATTGACCCCTTGCAAGGAGCTCGGCGGCAGGCTGTCTCCTCGGGCCGAAGCCGTGCAGCCCCAGAGGAGCCCGCCCTGCTGGGGCCAGCGGCCCTGGGGGTCCTGCTCTGCGGGGCTGGGCCCTGATGGCCCCAGGAACGCGGGCAGGAGTGGCACCGGTGCGGCAGCGGGCCTAACGCCTCGACCGCGTTGTAGGGAAGCAATTCTGCCGCACCGTGTTTAATTTCCATTTAATTTCCGTCAGAGTTGAAAGTGAAATTCGCAGATAACCGGATCGGGCCCAGCGTGCTTGCAGTCTCTGCTGCTGCTGATCAAAAGCAATACTTTGTTTCTAATTTAAGAAGGATTTTTTTTTTCAAAAAGTAGCTTGAAACAAGAGGAAACTGTCACATCCTGAGTGACATCCTGTGTGCGGCAGCAACATTCTTGCTTCTAAATGATCAGCATTTCAGCCAAGGGAATAAAATCCAATCCATGTACAAATGTATTTGCTTTGTGAGGATCCTGTAGTATTGCACAAGCTATTTTCTGATGGCAGAATGCAAATCTAAAATCTATATCCAAGAGAACAAAAAGATTAATTAAATTAGCTGTCTGGAGGAAATACTGAGGACACTGAGTTATCAATTGGATTTCAGTTGATTTGTTTTAATATGCAAGATTATATTTTTAATACTGGAAATGATGGCAGTGTTTCGTGGCCCAGTTAATTATTTTTCATATCGCATATTCTCCAAGCCCAGTGACCCCCTGGCACCTGGTGTCTCCTGACTGCTGCTGTGCTCTCTGCCTTTCCTGTGCCCTGGTGTTTGCAGGGTGCTTGTGGCTGCCACCATGGGGTCCCCGCTGTGGCTTGGGGCATTGGCCAAGCAGAGCATCCTTACAGGGAGGAGCATTAGTGGATGCGTGGCCTTGGTGGGCTGGGGACACCGGCAGGGGCTGACTGCTGATGGGACACCGAAGGCAAGGATTTACACAATGCTGACCTTAAAACTTCCACATACATTTAGTGCTCTACTGGCTCCCATCCTTGGGGCTTGGAAGAGAAACTTAATGAAGGTGTGCTGTTATTGTCTAGGGGACTTACCAGTTTCTCAGCCAAAATGCATGTGTTAGGGTATACGTGCATATTGCTGCTGGAAAGGTGGTGGTACAGGTGATTTTGTCTTCTATACTCTCCAGGAAAACCACTGGATACCTTGAAACACTTGCAGAACGCAATCCAATCTTGTAGAAAAATGTTTAGTAACAGCTTTCATTGAGATGAGAAGGGAAGGGCTGCCCTTCAGGTGCTCATCCCTGTGTCGGTATGGGTGTGGGTGGGCACGTACCAGCCTGTACTCGGTGCTGGGGCAGCAGCTGGTATCTGTGCTGGGGGTAGCAGCGAGGGGCTGGTGCTGCACAGCCCTGGGCAGGGGTCGTGGGTGCACCCTGGTCCTGGCCACGGTGCCCGGCTGGGTCCAGGAGCAGCCTGGTTGTGGTGCAGGAGGGACTGGGTGCTGGGGAGCAGCGGGAGGGGCTTGCCTGGGACTGCAGCATGGCTGTTTGTAACTCCTGGTGCTTGTTTATTTTTGTACATTGAATTAAAAATGTAAATGTTTAGCAGTTTCAGGATGGGGTGGGGAAGTTCTGCAAGCCAAGTTGCAACTCTGAAAGGTCATTTTTTTTTTTAATTTTTTTTTTTTTTTTTTTGAACCCTTCGTTTGCCGAAACCTGGCTGTGCAGAGGGGCTGGGCGGGTGAGCAAGCTGCCCGGCAGGCTGGGGCACAGGCTGGCAGCCCTGGCCGTGGTGGGACCATCCTGTGGCAGCTGCAGGGCCTGCCCATGGGAGCTGCCCTGCTCAGCAGCCACTGCTCCGAAAAGAGCAGACTGGGTAGCCAGGAAGGGGCTGGAATATTTGGGAAGTGTCAGACAACAGTGCAAAACCTGGGCCACCAGATAGTTACACAGCCCTGAACTAGGTGCTCCGTATTAAAAAAGTTGAAGCTATGCATGTATCGCATCATGTTTGAGTGCCTGGTGGGAGCCAGCACTGAGCTGCACGCGCTGTGAAAATGGTGCCCTGGTTGTTTAGCACAAGAAGTAGCAGCATTTTGGGTACATGTCGCTGTGATGGCAATTCTGTTATTTGAAGACATGAGAGCTTTGATGTCTGCAGTTGGTTTGGCCCTTCCGTGCACGCACTGGCTGCAGCTGTGGAGCATCTTTGTCTTGTTCTCACCTTGCGTAAGGCACACGGACAGGCGGTGAGTGATGCTCAGGAGGCAGTAATGTCTGGTGGGAACGGGGGAGGAGGGGATGGTACAAAGGCTTTGGCATTCTCCTTGGCTTTGCATATTTATGTGTAGGTCACCAAGACCTCTCTCCAAAAGCTCACTTCTTTTCCCTGGTGGTTCTCCCTCCCTTTTCCCTTGGCAAGATGCACCCGAAGCTCCCTGATCCATGGGGGACATTTGGGGGGGCTGCTGGTGGCAGTGTGAGGGCTCGCCAGGTGCCAGTGAGAGCTGCAGTCGGCCAGACAAGCGTGGGCAACCTGCGGCTGCTCCCGTGTCGCTGGAAGGACCCAGAGCAGCAAGCAACGTCCCCGGGATCAGCACATCACTCCCTGCCAGCCTTTTCTCATCTGGGAGCAGGGCCCATCTTTTTTTGTCCTGCAATTAGCTCAATTAAATGTAGGGAGACACAAAATCCATGTTTTTGCCTCTTAAAAGTTACCTCTTTGCCAGACTTTCATTCTGTAAGCTCTTATTTTTCCTGTCTGCCCTGTGGGACCTTTTCAGCAGACTTTTGTAATGTACGTGTAAGCTGTTCTCTGACTTGCTGGTAAACGATTTCATTTTTTTCACTCTCAAATTTTATGAAATTAAAATTTTTGTTCTCATTTCAGACCGTAAAAGTGTAAAAGACTGCTTTGAAACTGTACCCTTTTTGGCAGATTTGTATTAAATTATGTCCAATTGCTATTAGGTTAAAACTAAAATACTCTGACTTCATGTGTGAATTAGGCTCGAGGTTTAGGAAATGTAGAGTGGCAGGAGGTGATGGCAAAAGTTGTTGGAGTAATTCTATGCTATATATTTAAAATTAAATATTTTGTGAGCTTGTGGATTCTATAGCTTGATCAAAACTGTACATTATTCCCTGTGAATGGTGAGTTAGTGTTAATATTTGTGGTAGAACGAGATGTTTCTAGCTGTTTTGTTCAACAGTCAAATGAAAATTTTCTTAATGTTTTATTACTGCAAGAGCTGTAAGCTGTTTTTCTTTCTTGTAAAATTCTCTGCATTTTTCCACCCTCTCCCCCAGTGGCAATGTTGAATCTTCTTTTATAAGAGAAGGATCATTATGTATAATCAAGCAATTTAAACAAATGATCTCTTAGTTCAAGGAGACACATACTATAATATAAGCTTACTGAAATGAAAAGCTGTTGTTCAAAACACATCACGCTATTTTGGAGTTATTAAAAGCTCTTATTTTGATTTTGAAAATGGTTCTGGCTGCCAGAAGTTCGGTTGTTTGTTTTTTTTTTTTTTTTTTTTTCCCCACTGACTGCTAACTTATAGCTGGTGGTTTGATGACAGTACAACAGTAACAAAGATCAAGGAATATTAACCGGTGTTGTTTCCAGTTAGTTTTAAATGAAGTTAATTACCTGTCTGAGTAACGCAATATTACCAACCCAGCCATGTCAGCACGCGTGCCATCGGGGGACGATCTGCAGCTAACCAAGGTACTGGGGGTGTCACGGCACTCGGAGCCGGCTGTGGGGGGTGTGGACACGGGGCGTGTGGGAGGCGCTGCTTTGGTGACATTTCACCAAGTGAAGGGGTTTGTAAATGGTATCGCTGCAGATGCTCCCCTCCACTCTGTCCTTTCAGAGGGCCGGGTGCCCTGTTAGCGTTTGGGCTGTGCAGCGCTTACCCTGCTGCTGGTTTGTGCTCGGGTTGTGCCCAGGTAGGTGAGCGATGCCTGGTTAGGGCTGAAGCCTTCACTCCACACTCCTACTCGTGCCACCAGCCTAAACGCAGACTTCATAAAGCAGTATCTGGGTTCAGATTAGTGGGTGGAGGTGTGGTGCTCTAGGAGACTGATTTGTGGTTCTGAGCAGTATCTATCGCGTAAGCCCAGGTATGAAAAAGAATAACTCATTTAGAAAAAATATATATTTTTTTTAATCTAAAAATACTAATGCACAGGCATGCGTTAAAAACAGTGGGAGACTCCCCCCTACTCCTCCCCCCACTTAGACACAAGGTCTAAGGAGCTGCAGCCCATGCCAGCTTTTCCAGGTGTCGGACACTCTGGGGAAAGATGAGCAGAACTGTCCAGACTTCAGTACGGTGTCCGCTGCCTCCTCGCCCTGAATCTTGCCTAAGACACAATTTTACTAGTCTGTGGGGTGCTCGGCTGTGTGCCCCCAAGCCACAGGGATGAGTAAGGCCAGGCAGGGTGCTCATCCTGTGGTGGTGCCGGTACTGGGAAGCCCCCATGGGGCTGGTGGTGCTGGGTGGTGGCCAGCTCAAGGCTTCCTGAGCGCAGTCAAATTCTGGTGATTACTGCATTTATCTACAACAAAAGTTTTCATCTGCCACATCCCAAGTAGACTATCACAAAGCCTTGTCTTAAAAGAAGTCACATTTTTAGACAAATAACTAGTGTGATGGAGGGGGAAGGATGTCTGCACCGTTATCGATTACAGGGTCAGCTTTCTGATCAATGGCAAGTTTTATATCCACTTGACTGACGCTCACCTTAACAGCCCATCCCTGAAACCAGTCAGCACTAATACAAAGTGATGGCTTCCCAGAACGCCGCGAAGTCCATAATGCATGCAGAAGGGATGGAGGCAGTCGATCCCCTTTCTGCAGTATTATTATTTAAAGAGCTCATTTGTCAGCGGGACTGGGAGTTGTTCCTGTGCCGGCGTATGCATGGCCAAAGCGTGCCTGAGTCGAGGAGCATGAATTAGCATGGGCTGAGCGCAAATAGGGCTCCTATTACTGCAGGGTTTCCATAAGGTTGTGTAACTCTAGCAGAAAACCAAGAGAACAGAGAAATCTCGTTAACAGGGAAGAATACAAGTGTGGATGGGAAATATATTCAGATGTCATAAAAATTTGTAGAGGAACTCTGCTTCACTGACCCCTGGGCTATGGGTGAAACTTTCCAGGGAAAAGACATTAGTTCGGCTAAGTAACCCTGTTTGCCTTGAGTGCAAATTAATTATCAGAACACTTTTTTATAGTGGCTAGATTGGAAGAAAGCTATTTGTATTGAAAGGTAAGGAGCTTTGGTGCATTTTTTTCTTTTTTTTTCTGTTTGGCTTTGAGGAAGAGACTTGCAGATTATGGGAGGCTGTGATAGAAACAGCTGAAATCTGGGGGGACTTGTCTCGCATGCAGTGAAATTACCACCAGACTGCGGTTTGTCCGTGTGTGAATAACCTTGCACCTGCACGTGTTCCTGGTGTGGGAAGCTTACTCGGGTGTCGCTTCATAATACCCATTGTGCTCCCTCTTCTTTAGGACACTGGGGCTCTTCTCAGTCTTCTTCCAAGTACTGTTCGTGTAGTCCACTGAACTTCAAATGCAAAACTTGGTGAAAGTTGTGTTTCTTTAGGGACGCTTCTGTCAACGTACTGCCTTTTGCTGCGTCTGGAAGTGCCCACGCCCCATTTCCCAGGCTCAGCAGGACTGCTCAGAGACAGGACTTACGTTCTTGGCAGCCTTCCTTCCGACAGAGGACCAGAAATCAAAACAAGCAAATAAATATGACACAGAAACGTTACAGAACACAAAGCACTGACAAGAGCACTTGTCAGAGAGGAGTAGACACAAAATAATTTGCCTCCGAGTAAAGATGGATTGAGCTGATGTTATTCCCCGTGGTCCCCATCCATGGAATAGGGATTTTAATAACCCTGGAGGCAGGTGCAGAAGGGGCTGTAAGGAGGAAAATGAGGGTGTTTGCTGCTGCCCTCGGTGCCCTCTTTGTTTCCACAGATGCTTTCAGAGCTGCTGTCCGGGGCTTTTATACTTTTCAGCTGGGCCTTTCCTGTCCAGATGTACTCGCCCACCCTGCTTTTGGCTGGGACGGAGTTAATTTACTTCCTAGTAGCTCCTGTGGCGCTCTGCTTTGGATTTGTGATGAAAACTGCCGATAGCAGGCGGATGTCGTAGCTGCTGCTGAGTGTGCTTGCCCGGAGCCCAGTCCTTTCTGCTCCGTGCCCTGCCCACCAGCGAGCAGGCTGGGGTGCTGAGGGATGCTGAGGGACCCCAGCTCTGCTGTGCCATGGAGTGTGCTCGTGATAGAAGCAGGGGGAGAGGAAGGAGCAGCGGGGACGTTGGGAGCGATGGCACACCCGTTGTGTGTGGTGGCTCCGCTCTCCTGGCCGTGGTGGAACATCTGCCTGCGGTGGGAGGCAGCACCTGAATTCCTCCTCATGCTCCGCTTTTGCAGTGTTTGCTTTCCCTCCCAATCTGCCTTCATCCCAACCCACGAGTAGCACCCACATTTTTGCGCAAGGGCTGAACAGGCGCACGTCCCCTGCCCCGTCTTTATAGGCGTGTTTTCACACGAGGGCCACAGCCTGGCACGACCCGGACTGTGATCCTGCGCTGCTGCCTGTGAGGCTTTGCAGGCTGGGAGGCGCAGCCTGGTGCAGCCTCGGCCCCGCGCCCGAGCGGCTGCAGCGTGCCTGGGTGTTCGCTCGCGGTGGAGAGCGAGATAAGTACGTGTCCCTTCAGCGTTTTATGAAACAAAGTAATGCAGATATCCATAAGTGAGACATGACACGAAGCGTACTGATAGTAAGTTTGGAATAGTTCTGGGAGTTAAGAATTTACATGTCTTTATTAATTATTAGATGTTATTAGTGAGTGACTAAGGAACTGGGAAGCTCTAAGCGTTCTTTTGAAGTAGTGTACCCAAATTAGGCTAAATAAATAAATAAATCTGAAAATGTCGGGAAACGTCTGCTCTAATGAATTTTCTAAATACACAAATCACACTTATTAAATCAGTGGATCTTTTAGCTGTAAAAATATTATTACTGTTACACGGGGGAAATCCATTCAGAATTATAAAATATTTGGAAACTCTTTCCATGTTTCGCTTCGATGGAAAGGTTGTGAGATTAATACGAATAGAAAAGAGTAGGTTTTGGGATTAAGTTTTTCAAAGCCAGCTTTCCCCCTTCTTTGTGTGTGCGCCGGTTTTCAATAAGAACTGTGTTCCCCTTTTAGTCTTGTTTAAAATAAACTACGTGTATAACAAGACGTTGAAATTTATTTATGGTATGTTAGCACTAAGGACAGGTTGTTAAGGGGTCATAAAAAATATTAGTTTCCACTTTATGGCGGCTGCCTTGGTTTTTCTTCAAATTAAATTTGACGCTACGAAGGGATATATGTGATATATAAAACGTTCTCTCCCTCACTGTAATTTCTTTCGCTGTAATGCGGCCACAAGTCTCGTCTTTCAAGGAGACAAATCTCCGCTGGGGGGCTTCTCCGGGCCGGGGCGGTGACACCCCGGCAGCGCTGCCCTGCCCATGGGTCCTTCTGGGGGGTCCCAGACACTTCTCGTGGCGCAGGAGGAGGTGCTGGATTCCCCATGTGTGAGCTCTCGGACCGGCTTTTATCTACCCTTTTATCTGTATTTTACCCTGTGGTATTTAATTTATACCACTTGTGCGTTCCTTCGTCAAAATATTGAGGCTTGTGTACGAGAGGCTGACCTTCCTGTGAGCGTTTATCAGGCAGTTCAGAAGAGCGCATTGTTTTATTATTAAAGTACAATTTATGAAACAGAAATGATCATAGATGCAAATTTATACTTCACACATTTTTTTTTCTTAATAAGAATATGTATATTTTCATCTGGGGAGAAAGCAGCATTAGAATGAGAGCGCCTGGGGAGTGTTGCCATACCCGCGCACAGAGGCGTGCACACGCCTGCATGCACAAAGAGCCACAGGGAGCTGTTTGCTAGAGCCACAGACCCCTGCCAACAGCCCCAAAACGTCTGCTCCCCCACAACAGCTGCCCCTGTCCCATCATCGGGTGTGGAGCCGGCACAGCGGCAGCCCAGCGTGGCTGTGCTTTGGGAAACTCATTTCGTTCAGACGGGGACCAGCACCAAAGAGGAGGGGTAAGGGGAAATAACACCACTCGCCAGATGGGTTTTTCCAAGCCCTCACGGCTCTAATTAACGTGGCTGGTCAGGAAAGGCCTCCTCTCTTCCTTTTCCTGTGCTACCTGCTCTGGAAACAGAGCTGACCAATTTAAAAAAAAAAAAACACACTGAGTTGGAAGGATTAGCAGCAAGGAGCAGTGCATTTCTTTAGGCCAAGGGGAAGAGATCCAGCTGGAGACTCTTTCCAGCTCTGCTGAGCAGCCCTGGTGCTGGATGGGGTGTCGGTGGGGACGCAGGCATGAGGGGTGCGGGCATCCTGACCCCCAAACCTGCTTTTGAGGAGGGTGGAGGAAGAGGCAGAGGTCTGTAAGAGCAGGGCTGTGCAGCTTGCCATGCCATCCATGCCCCTGAGGCAGTCGCTGCTGTTTTGGTCGTCTTCTGTTCTTTTTATCACATGTGCGGTGTGAATTGTTGCGATGTCGAACTTGAGCACAAGTCCAAAAGCTTGGTGAGGGGAAGCTGCGAGTGGCTGGGTGCTGGGGTGCTGCTGCCATGGGAGGCCCCGTGCCTGCTCCTGCCCATCCCAGTGAAACGCACGGGGAAAATTGGCAATGAGGCAGGAGCGATTTTGGGGGAGGCTTTGCTGCTCGCTGCTGGAGGAAAGGAGGAGGCAGCTTTTGAGTTCAGAGCTGCACTAGGCTTTGATGAAGCAGGAACCCTGCGGTCCGGGGTGACGGCAGTCGGCAGCAGTGGGGAGCAGCGCGTGGTCCCGGTCGGTGTTTCGGGTGGCACGGTCTCTTGCCACTAGGGCAGGATGAGGAGTAAGGAGTTACAGCCATGCTGCCCGTCTGCAGGTCCTAGTTGTCTACTTCTGTTCTCCCCAGGGTTAGTTCCTATTTCGATAAAAAGCACATGTAAATTAATTTCAAAGCCTTCTTGCTTTGTGTCGGCAGTCTGTTAGACGTGAACCCTCAGCATCCTCATTAGCTGCCTCAAGATAGGGCAAGCACATGTAAATTATTTTATTAGGTGTCCTGTTTGTAGGGAGACTTTATAGCCTGAATGTAAAAACAGTGCTCTTTCCTGTTTTCTTTTTCTTTTCTTTTTTTTCTTTTTTTTTTCCCTCTCTGCACTGGAGAAGCCAAACACGCCATAGATGGGTCTGGTGAGACTCTGCCCCCCTCGGAGCGAAGCCCAGTTTGTTTGAACTTTGCGGTGCTCTGGTTTGGTTCTGAGACGTCGCTTCGTTGCAGCCACTTCTTTGCGTTGGGTTAACAAAGCAACCAAAAAGCCGGGCACAGCTCTTGGCTCTGCTGCCTCCTGATGTACGCCCCGTGTTCTTCGTGCTCCTCAGCACGTGAAGGGAGGCATCGGAGCCGCGAGTGCTGGAGCAGCAGCTCAGCATCTGTGCTTGCTGACCCACCCCTGGTCCGTCACTCATCACACGTCTCACCCCGCTGTCCTCTGGGGATGTGGGCCTGCTGCTGGCCTGCTGGCAGAGCAGGGGATCACCCCTCAGGCTGCAGCATCGCCCCCTGGCACAGGGTCCTGGCATGGAGCTGTAGGTGTGCCAGTTCCTCCTTCTTCTGCTTTCTCAAATGGATCCCCCCGATTTCAACACGTAACCGGGTTTGTCCTCCACCAGCATTCCAGATGGAATGAGAACATTTAAACTGTTGGTTGCTGAAGTAAAATACATGTTTTACGAGCGACGTGGGGGACGTCAGATTCACCTGTTTTGTTTCACTTGAGCTTTAAAACGGCTGTTTACTCATAGTAGATCTATTTTTGAAAGAAGGCGCAGACACTATGGTGACAGTTGCCTTAGAAATGCACGTAATGAGAGAGGAGCGCGCCCGCAGGCAGCCGGCTCTCGCCTCCCTCCGGCCTTGCCAGCCGCCCGCCCGCGGCCCCCTGCCCACTTGGGGCTGCCACAGCACCCCTGGGTGCTCCCCTGGGGCTGCAGGGCACCCCTGGGTGCTCCCAACCCCCTGCCTCAGAGCCGAGGGCAGTGGTGGTGGGGGGTGAGAATTGCTCCCAGATCTCTAAAAGCACCCAGACAAGGTATCTGCCTGTTCACTTCTAGGAGCCACGAGCTTAATGTATCGCACGTTTAAGATGCTGATCCTGAGAGTAAACTGAAACGTTGCCTGTGTTTTATTACGCCGTGCACTCGTATTTATTTACATAATAGATTTTGATGGGAAATGTATGTCTCCAGTGGAGTCTGCGAATTAGAAACAAAAACTAAATATGAGCACTGGGAATAAATATGCTGCGGCCGGTGAGTCAGGTGTGTGGGCCGCGGGCAGGGCAGTGATTAGCCATTATGGATGTCCTGCAGCCTGCCTCCTGTTACCGAGAGCAGGCTTTTATTTCGAGGGATCCCGTTATGTGCTCGCAGTTACATGAAGTTTCGCTGTGGTGGCTGAAGACCCAGGCCTGTTAGCTGCGTGCAGATTTACGGTGCGGGCTGGAGCTAATGGATACTTATCAGGCAGGCTGTATTTGGTGATCGTCCATCATTTGCTCATTAAACAGTGTATCTAAGTGATTCTCATTTCCTCCCTGCCATGTCTGGAAAGGAGGAAACTAGACACATTAGGATGGAATATTAATGTCCTGGAGGATTTAGCCACCCATAATTAGATCTTCTTTGCATAAACCTGCTAGTGCTACCTTATTTTGTTGTTTGTTTTGTTCTCCTTAATCATCTCTGCATCTTTTCCTGTTCCTATATTTCTTTGCATTTCTTTCTCATTTTTCCTTTGTAATTCTGTTCCATTTGTCTCATCCTTCTTCCTTTTTTTTTTATTTTTCTTTTTCCCTGACCTACTGAGCACAGCAGCCTGGGTTTCCCCACTCCTCCCTCCTTTGCACAAAAAGGCTGACTTTGCCAGCAAAAACCATGTTCCCTGCCAAGCCCTGTAACTGACTTTGGAGAAAAGCAGCTAGAGAACTTGTGCAAATTTAGGCTCTGAACTAGCTAAATAAGCCATGTCAGTAAGCCCTCTTGTCTTATTCCCTGGCCTGCTGGCCTGTGAAAGCACAGATGTATAATGCCCCTATTTAACGGGGGAAGAAAATGCTGGCCAGAGGCCACCGATGGCTGACGGGGCTGGGCAGCAGGGAGAGACAAGGGAGCCGCTGGGCTCGTCCCCTCTGCGAGCTGAGAGTGACAGTGCCAAGGGAAAGGTGCTGGCGAGCTCGTGGTTTTGGGGCTCCTGCAGGGGACGGATCGTGGGCGAGGATGAGCAGCGAGGCACCAGCACTTCCCGTCCATTCCTGAGGTGAGGTGGATGCCCCAGGACATGCTCTCTGGTGTGTGTTCCCATACCCCGTGAAGCCCCACGACCTGCACCTCAAGATGTGCCTGGAAAATACTTGGCTATTTACAGCGTAACGATGGCTAACAGCCTGTGTGCTGCTGCCATGCCATGCAGCTGGGAACTGGTGGATTTGCAGCCCTCCATCCATAAAGTTTTAAGCATCCTTCACTCCCTTGGACTTGACTGGCATCGAAGCTGCTCCATGTTTCGCAGGATCAGATCCCGGCTGGGCACATGGGGCTCAGCCTGGTGTGTGGGTTTGGGAGCGTACGGCTTCGTGTGAAGGCTGCAGCAGAGCAGAGGCTGGGTCAGACAGCACTGAGGTGTGCATCTGAAAGGCAGAGAAGAACCCAAAGATTTGGGAACGTCACAGAGATCTTGCTTGCAAATACCCCCGGACAGGTCAGGGAAAATGCGTGATCGTTGTGTGAGTGGCTTGGGAGGCGGGCCTGGTGCTGGAGCATTTCTCTAGAGGGAGAGCAGTGAATCTCGGCTCGTGCGTTGCAGCTAACACGCAGCCGTCACTGAGACTTCCCTGAGTTTGTCTGAGAGCGGTCTGTCATAAACAACATCTGACAAAATCCTCCAAGCATGGCACCTGTGTTTGGCACTCGGGCTCTCAGGTTCATGGTGCCCGAGCTCGGGCTGCGGGCAGTGGCGTGGTTCCATCCAACTGCAACTCCTCGCCACAGCCCCGTGTAGGGATGCCTCCTGGCCAGGCCTCACACAGCCACTGTTCCTGGAGGTTTAGTGTGCGTATCAGGGAGTTTTTGTGTTACGAGAAGAATTAAACCGGTCCTCGAAGCCTGTGTAATAGGATAAGGGAGCACGCACATGCCATCTGAATTGCTGAGGGCTGCTGCTCGCTTGTAAAGCTTGATTGCATCTAGAAATCAACATTTGGTTCAGAAGCGTCTTCCTTTGATAAGGTTAACTTCTTTCCTGGGAGTGATAAAGTGTTAAATAAGCACTGTGGCTGTGAATGGAGCGCAGGTAATGGTAGCCCCATAAATAGATGCTCTCGCTCTTGGGGAAATGGATGCTGAAGCCTGTCAGAAGTTTCTCTGAGCACAAAGAACTGAAATCTCTGTGCCTGCAGCACTCGTGACCTAGCAATTAAATCAGCATCCTTGGAGAGCCAAGGATGGCTGAGACAAGTGGGCAAAAGGCAAATATTTGGGGTACACAGGAGTGTCATGCTGCGATGTCACCCCTTGGCCATGGCTGTGCTGCCCTTGCCCTGGGTCTTGTGCCCAGATCCCTCATCTGCTCTGCTTGGGGGGCATGCAGTGGGGCCCCCAGTGCTGGGGAATAATGGGGGCAGAATGGGAAAAACAAAAACAAAACAAACAAAACAAACAAAAAAAAAAAACACACACACACAAAAAAAAAAAACAAACACAAAAGCTGATGGTTTAGATATAGAAATCCTGTGCTGTGGACATTGATATGAAGGTTTAGTGCTTTAGAGCAGTGAAGCAGATACAACATCTCTGGTTGCTCTGTGAAATCTCAGCTTTCCCTATGAAACCATGCTGGTTCCCTGCCGTGTTCCCAGGCTGCAGGATGTGCCAGATGGCAGCGGGGCTCCGCTGTGCCCGTGTCCTGCTGGGGCCGAGCATCGGGGTGTGGGGTGTACGTCTGCGTGCCCCCAGGTGAGCCAGCACAGGGCCAGGGTCTGGTACCTGGGTTCGGCAACTGTGATCGTCTGGTGTGTCTCAGAAAGCCTATTTTCTTGCTAATGAAATGGGAGTTATTCTACTGTGCTACGTATTGTGAAAGTAATCACGTCGAACACTTTGTACCTCTTCGTGGGCTTTTTTCCCCCATTACGGCTGCTTAAATAATAGCATCCACAAAGTGAGTGGTAATGCAAACTGGCCACCTGAGTCAAACTAGGTTTCAAGGAGTGACAGCCAAAATATTAAGAAACTGAAGCTTTAACTGAAAAATCAACTGAAGTGAATTACTCTGGCTGATATTATGCTCCAAGGGTGGTTCTGCCTCAGTTCTCCACAGCGAGAGCTGGGAACCCTTCCCAGCCGCAGCCACAGGACCTGCTGCCAACCCACCATGCCCTCCCGGGGGTCCCCAGGTGCCTGTCCCCAGGCATGGCCGTGGGACTCCCTGTCCCCGACGTGAGCATCACATCGTTGAGCCTCCGACTGTCCCAGGAAAGCTCCGGCTTCCCCATGAGGCCCGTAATGGCTGGGCACAACAGAGGGCAGGCTGTAGCTGTTGCTGTTTGGCTGTGCAGGCTGATTTTGGGGAGGAAAAAACCCGCTCTGTTCCTCTGATTTCTGTGGCTTCTGCTTGCTGTCATGGCCGAGGTGAAACCACAGTGACACCGGTTCAAGCAGTGACTCACTAATAAAGGTTGACATCCAGATTAAGGTGGCCACAGACAAACCTCTCAGCTCAAAGTTGTGTTCGTGGAGGAGAGGGGAGCAGAGGCCGGGTGGGGCTGAGCACCCTCCCTATGGTCACACTGCGTGCCTGTGGCAAGGCCCGACCTCCCGGAGCTTAGTCCCAGCCTCAGCCACCCTTTTACCCCTTCTCCTTTGTTATAACAAATTCTAATGAAAATAAAAGAAGGGAACAGTGATGCAAGCAGCGGCCAGAGGAAGACTTGCCGGCTCCTTGCCGGGAGGTGCTGTGCGGTCGGCTGCGTGGTGGCTCCGCGCAGAGCAGGGAGGAACCCACAGCCCAAAGCAGGGCTGCAGTGCCACAGGGCGGGTTTAGGAGCCGCCGCCTTCACGTCTGTGTTCTCTGTCCCCTTTTCAGTCATTAGGGAGCAGAGCCAGTTAATGCCAGCAGAGGCAGGCTCAACCCTTAGCACTTGTGTAGGGGATCCCTAAAATTGCTGTGTTGCTGGAGCCGGCTGCCCCAAGGCAGCTCCAGGACTGGGGCAGTCTGCAGGGTCTGGCCAAAGTGAAAGGCAGCGTGTGGCTGCAACTGCTGATGGCCAGCACTGATCTTGTGTGCTGCGGCTTGATTGTGACTGAATTTACTGCCTTTGTGTCTTTTCAGTAGACTCTTTTCCCCACTCTTCCTTCTAAGAAAAAATATCAAGAAATACAAAAACCCAGCATAAAATAACTAATAAAGAAACCTGTCCAAACCAACTAGCCAAAAATCAGTCATGGAAAAAATAAAATTAAAACCTTCCACTTGTCTGAGTAAGGTATCTGAAGTATTATTTAGGTCAGGGCAAAATCCTCCTAACTTTATGTGGATTTTCATGTTAAAATGAGATATTTGTATGAAAGTGAAATTGTACTTAGGATACATAAGTACTTAGGAAACTGTACTTAGGTTATTATATCCGGAGTTTTTCTGTTAAGAGATAGGTCAAAATGTTAACAAGATGGCGGCTTACCGAGCACAAAATGGCGGGCGAGCCCCTAGGATAGCGCAGGTGTGATCCTACCCGCTCCGTCCCTGCCAGTGGCTGCAGGACGTTCACAGCTTACGGGCTTCTGCCCTTCTGGAATTACCTGACATGGCCTTTGTGCTAACATGGATTTGTTTCTTTTTGGAAAAAGCAGAGCTGTCTGAAGTAGGACTTTGAGCAGAAGTGGCGAGTTCTCCCCTAGTTAATAAACCTGCAGCCCACCATGGCCGGCACTGTGCCCTTCTGTGCAGTGTGTGCTGCTTGTGAGGGCTGAACAGAAAATCGAAATTTGTCAAAGCACTGCCTGTGTAAGCTATATCCTCTGTTCCTAATAGCTCATTGATGTCATTGATGACACCAGCCTCCACAGAGAAGTTTAAAGGATGCTGGAATTCCTCAAAGGAAGAGAAAAGATGGAGAAAAAGCATAAAATCAAGAATGTTGTGATGCAAATGTGAATAATCAATGTAAATAATCACTGCAGCAGGTTCCAGGGCTGGGCACACACGTCTCACCTGTTCAATAGCACTTGTGCTTGGGGCTTTGCAATATGGCTTTGATTTCAGTTGCAGAATTATGTAGGACTTGTACTCATATCCAGCAGTATTTAGATAAAAGGTGAGAGGTTGTTCAGTGCAAGGAATAAATACTTTTCATCAGGAAATAAAGACTGGTGATTTAAATTCTTTTGGTGTCGTGGTGACAGAGCAGGCAGATGAAGGTGATCAACTTTCATGATTAAAAAGAAGAATTTCTGCAGTTACCGCTTTCAAACACACGGTCTGGCAGCAGTGAGGCTGCCACTGACTTCAGGAACAGCAGGACTGAGCTCTCAGCTAGCCTGCCTGTTGTCAGCTGGTCTCTTCGTTATTTGTAAGAATGAAATGAAATTTTATAACTCCTAACAGGCAGGTTATATACACGTCGCTTGTGAGTGCTGAGCACCTGGCTCTGACAGCTTTCACATCATCAAGCCTTAAATGCACTTATTTATGACTGCCATATTACAGAAATCGCTTGCACATTATAAGAGTATTTTTTCTTTTAATTCTGAACACGGAAGAACTATTGTTAATGTGTTAATTACGTAAGTTGGGCAATTCTCCCTTCATGGGACAGTTCCTTACTATGATGCGTTACATGGATCTCAAAAATGACCTCTAAGTTCGCAATGGTAATTTTGTGCATGTAAGTTGTCGTGAATGTACAGGCTTTCAAATATGCACCTTTAGCAGCTAGGGGTACTTAAACCTCTATTAAAATTTCACATAAACTTACAGTTAGCTATCCAGAAAGAAGCTGCAGGCAGAAATCCCATAGTTAGGTTAAAATGTAGGGAAAAATTCTACTAAATTTCCGCCGTATGAATTATTTTATGGAAAGCAGTAAGTTCTCTTTCACTGGCGCAGAAGTCTGGTAGAACACTTAATGTCATAGCGGACCTAGTTTTCTGATGGTTTTGCTTTCCAGTTGGTTTGTTTTAGCAATCACAACATATTTTTGTTCTTTTTCAGTTGAAGAGGGCGAATCTTCGGATTTTGCTTTGAACTGGGACTCATCAGTGACTCAATCAGGTAAATATTTTAGGTTCTTCTGATTGCAAAAACTGCCAGAAAGCTGCCAGGCTTTTTACAGAAACTGTATTTTGTATGTCACATTCCTGTCTCAAATCCAAGACTACCCACTGCAACACAATTTTTATATCAGTTCCATATGGTCAATAAAATCTATTACATACAGAGACTAATATACTCTTATCCTCTGGAGACCCATTCCTCCTTCTTGTGGGCACACTGAAGCGGGTTGCGATTTCTCCAGTATAACCGCTTTGAAGTTTTCTGCAATGGGCACTGTTGCACATTCATTCCAATCTAATTACATAAAAGCGGCTTTAATAGGAATTTTAAACTTCAGTCTCAACTGGAATGTGTGTGTTTCTTCTCTCGGAGGAAATTGGAAAGTACTGTCGGAGCTGGAGGATGAAAGTGGTACATTGCCATGGCAGAAAGATTTAACATTTGAACCAGCTTTTAGTCTCTTTGATAGTAAGAGAACTTAAACATGTGTCTGGGACATGCTCATCTGTATTGCACTGAAAACATGAATAAAGAGAGGCTCAGGGAACGCAGCAGGATAAAACAAGCTTGTATGTAGTTGTGTAACGTGTATTGATAACACAAATGTACGTGGCAGATCCATTTGTACTTCAAGTTCAGGGTAAGTCACTAGCCACGTCCCAGTCCCTGTGTGCCATGTGTGCTGATGTTTTACTGTCTGGTATGTCTTTAATGGTTATGAGATTCTCAGGATGCTCTTGACTCTCAAGACAATAATGCCACCGCTGTGCCCTCCTCCTGGGACAGGCAAGGGTGTTCTTGGCGAGTCTCGGCAGTGGCACGAAAGCTGCTCAGAAACCAAGCAGTAACACAAGCATCAATGTTGGTGCTGCCTTCCTGTTCCACACGGGCTGGCTGGGAGTCACCAGGAGACGGGCTCGCAGGAGGCTTCTCCTCCTGGAGGCAGCATCTGGCTGCTCGGCACAGCATGGGCTGCCTCGGCGTGGTGCCTCGTGGGGTGGGCACATCCTTCCCCATGCCAGGGCTGCTTTGAGGGGTTCTTGTTCTCTCTGTTCTTTGGTGGCCGACCCTGCCACAAACCCTGGCAGTGCCCTTGGGGCCCCTTCGTGCCCGTGGTGGTTGGTGTTGTTGCTGGCCTCAGGGTGTGTTCGGCTCAACACGGGCTGAGGCTCAAAGCAGTAGCATCAGTCACTTCTGTGCAGAGTGGGAGTTAATTTGGGATTTGTGCATGGTAGCAGTGACTGTGCTGTAGGTGACAAAGCCTGTAAGAGGCTTTTCCCAAATTAGTTGGGTCTCCTACATTGTTCTTCATTTACTGCCATAATTATAGCTCTCATTTTACCCTACATCTGACACCTTGGATGTTTTGGAAGTGTGATTTATGGTGGCTTAAAGAAAATGTGTGCTAACTGGTGGATTTTCCTTTCAGTGCATTCAGCAGCTACAGGCTTCGGCCTTGCATGCGTATAAAGGCACGGTGTGCCGTCCTGTGAGTACAGGGCACGGGGCAGAGGCTGCAATGGGACTGAGGAGCGACCTAGAAAAAGCATCGCGCGCCGCGGTGCGTAGCGGTGTGCGGCGGAGCCTCGCTCTTGTGTGGTGTGCCTCCCCGGCTACAGCCCGTAACTGAAACCAGCCCCTGGCCCCAGCCCGCGAGACTTTCATTATGCTCTTTTATGATCTTCCTGTTTGCATTAGCTCCAGTAGGGTGATGTTGAACTTCAATAACGGGTGAAAAAACACGCTTCTACTTCTCCTTTCATGCCCCTTCCTTCCCCAGCCCCAAATGACAAGCTTGCCTTCCCTGCTTAACCCCCCAGCAGAAAAAAAAAATTAAACAAAAGGCCAAAACCCAGACTTGTTAACTCCAAAACAGTTGCCAGATGTTTCAAATTAACATAGTTCTCTGCCTTCTTCTCCTGCGTGTGTTTGTACATCTCTGTGTGTGTGCAAACGCACACCAAGCGCCTTCTGAGCAGCCGTGCTGCTGCTCTGCTCCGCTGCTGCCGGTGCGGGGCGAGCCGTGGGGCGAGCACAGGGCAGCGCGAGGGAGCCATGGCCAGGTAGTGCCCTTGGTAGCTGCGCTTGAAAGGCCCGCGTGTCATTGAGGAGCAGCCCCGGGGAGATGCTTTTGCTGCTCGAGCTTGCTGTGTTCACCAAACCAGTGTAAGCCATGCTGGAAGCCTTCCTGGTAAGGCAAGGCGGAATTTGTGGGGCAAAGGAGCTGCTTGCGGAGATGCTCCTCAGGCGCCTTGTGCCAGGTGCTGTTTGCCATGGCAGGGCACATCAGCCCTGTGCTGGGAGAACCTGCCACGGTGGGATTTCAATACTTCAAATGCAACTAGGAATAGTTTTAGGATTCTTTTCTTTTTGGGTTGGCAACTTGAGGGCTGTATGCACTGACCCAAAGGGCTGGCAGAGTGCGCAGGGAGGCGCAGGTTGCCCCCTGCCCTGGAAAACACCGGCGGTGCCCACCAGCCCTGTTTACAAGGGGCATCCTGCAAGCGCCCTTCCTCTTCCGTTCTCGTCTCCGTTTTTCCTTCATGCAGCGGGAAGGAAAGCTCTTCCTTTCCTCTCCCTCCCTGAGGACCGAGCTTGCTGGTGCAGAGCCCACCAGTAGCGCTCGCTGCCGGCGGCAGGTCCGGCTCCCGTCCCAGCCGAGGAGCGTGGCGGGGTCCCCGCTGCCCCCAGCAGCCCCCAGCCCCCGGCTCAGCCCTGCCCTGCTCGGGGGCTCACTGCTGCCTTGGAGCCAGGAAAGCAAAGCTCAGCGTCTGCCTGGCTGGGCCCTTGTTTGCAGCGCTGCATTGCTGTTGCAATACATCACGAGAGCATTATCTTGAGGAGCAGCAAGGGACGTTTTAAAGAAGTAAAAAGTCTTACTAAATATACAGAGAATTTAAGGCATTTTAAAGACCTATGGAAGCATTGTACATGGGGGTTGCTGGGGAGTTTCTCATTAGCCTGGCTGTGGGGCCCTGGGGAAGCTCAGCCAAATTGTCTGGGGCACGCAGAGCAGATTCTGCATTCTCATTGGGATCCCGCAGACCTAAAAGCCTGAATTTTATTTTTTTCCTATTCTTGAGGTAACTGGGTGTATCTCCGTACGCAGCTACGGGCTGCGGTACCGAGCGAGAAGGGGGCTGGGGAGCACGGCCAGGGACCTGCAGCAGGCGCTGGGGGCAAGTGGCCCTGCTGCTCCTGGCTGTGCCGGAGGTGGTGAGCGAGCAGGAGACACGAGTGCGGTGCTGTCACAATATTCCTGACATCACAAACCGCAAGGACAGGCTGTTACCCCCATCAGCTCCAGGCCCCCCGTGCCCATCTCACTACTTGCTGCAGTCCCCACGTGCGGGGGACGTGTTAGCAAAGCTCAGCACGGGGAGAAATGTTTTAGGACGCAGGCATCTGGTGTTTTGTCAGCAGGAGTTCCCGTACGGACTTGTTTTGTCCAGGGTGCAGCTTCAGAGCTCTAGTTGCTTTCTTCAATTTCTCTTAAAGCTTTTTTTTTTTTTTCTTTTAAGGGAGGGGAGTTCAAGAAAAAAGGGGAAGTAGCAGCTTTTCAGAAATGAACCACAAAAACAATAATTGAAAAAAAAAACAACAAAGCAAAACCCCAAGCTGCGGTCACTCCTCTCCCTTCTCTTCCGCTTTGCGCGATGTCTCCCAGCTATGTAAATCTCGACTTTTGCCTGCTGCCTCAGCAGAGGAACACCTTTACACTGCCTGGGGGCCATCGGAGCCGCGTGGGGGTGAGGCAGCTGCTGGCATCCCTCAGACGTCCTCCCACTGCCCTGGTGCCCACTGGGATCTCTGTCCTAGTGCTCACTGGGGCCACTGTCCCGGTGGGTCCCGGTCCCTGCTGCGCCCAGGGCTGTCCCGCTCTCTGCTCCTGCCAAACCCCTGGAGTGGGCCGGCGGGGGGGTCGAGGCTGGGCAGACACCCTCAGAATGAAATTCCGGAATTGTGCAAACCATCGAGAAGGTCAGTAACAACTTGGCGAGCATTAGAAACCTATTAGCTCGTAGGTACTCTGGAATCGCCTGTCCTGAGCACCTTTACAAGCTCAGACATCTTCTAAAAGCTGATCTCATCGGTAAATCAATACTCCAGCGTTCTGACTGCAGCACGTAAGGGTTTCCAAAGAAATAAACCCTTGAACTGTATTAGCAAAGAACATAACAGACTTTGGTAACTTTGGTGTATTTTTTCAATCTACCATGAAACGTTTGATCTCGGCTGATGGATTTCCTTACGTTGGTTCTAAAAGCAACATCCCTGCCTCCACGTGGACCTGCAGCATGCAGCCTGGCTAGTGTAGGCTGAGGTTCTCAACATTTTAAATATCTGCTGTGGAGTCAGCCAAAACCCAAAGAGATGCAAAGTAGAGACAAAGCTGCAGAAGCTCGCGGCCCCCTCCCTCCCTGGGGAAGTTTGAGGTGGTGGCTGTCTTGTGGGCTGCCTGGGGGACACGGTGACACCAGTTCCTTCCCCTTTGTCCTAGTGGGAAGGACGCACGCAGTGGCCAGGCGGAGGGGCCTCATCCCGTGCCCTACAAGCACGCAGCTCCTCTGGAGCTGTGCTCGGGAGGCAGCGCCAAGCCCGCCCGCCACACGGAGACGCCGGGATGTCTGACATCCCACCCAGCGTTGCTCTGCCTCCCCAGAGCCAAGAGAGGCCTCTCGGTTCAGGCTTTCAAGCCTACACTTACCCACTTACATGCACTGGTTCCTAAATCTCACTGCGTTTCCATGCTCTTGCCCAAGAAGATGTCGCCTTAACCCCCTGGCAAACAGCTCTAAGGTTTAAGTGTGTTTATGCCAAGTAGAGCTTTTATTTTCCTTGGTAACATTCGTTTTTAGGATGTAACATTGTATGTCCTTTCAGAACAGGGAAAGTTTTAAATTTTTTTTTTTAAATAGAATTATTTTTTTAACTTCAGTCTCTTACTTATGATACTTACTGCATAGTTTTTTGTAGTATTTCCTCAAACAGAAGGTGAAGTGATGGAAAGTGCGTGATGCTCAGCTCGTGTGGTCACGGGAGCTTGGTCAGCACCTAAGACAGACATAAGATTGTTGGAGCCAACGTAAATTATTCGCATTATTTGTTTTTATACTATAAACCCCACCAGATCCCTCTGTCGATTGCAGCTCAGGGCACAGCCCTGCGCCCACAGGTCGGTGGTGGGAACGGGGACGGCCGGTGGCAGGGTGCTGCGGTGCCTGGAGTAATAGGGTCCCCCCTGCCCCATCTGCATCAGGGGCAGGGGACAGGTCCCAAAGCTCCACCAGCAGAGCCCCTGGCTGGTGTGGGAATGGCCACCCCAGGAGCCTGCAGGGGCATCTCTGGTGGCGTGGGGCTGTAGGTGCTGCTGGCCTGGCTGGGAGGGAGCCTCCCGCAAGGAGGAGCGGTCCTCAGATGTGAGCACAGCACGGGTGGCAGTATTTAAATTAGAAGCACACACCTGTGTATTACGGCATTTCCTAGAAAATACTTACTATTAAAAATGTTAATTGGGAAAATTATAGCGATAGCACAGAGGAGGAGAATTAATTTCCATCGTAAAAGAGGGGAGGAAAAAAAAGCTTATCTGGAAGGGAGCTACGGAGTGCTCCCCCTGCCCCTCACCCACCCTTTCACTTTGAAAACAAATCTGCCTAAGAAAAGCCGAGCAAGTGGAGTGTTCCTTAGTCTGTCGCTAGCGTTGCCGGACTTCCCAGCACTGAAAGCACTGCAGGCACCATCTGCAGAGCGCTGGATTTCCTCAGCCCTGCTGAGCCGCGTGATGCTGGCAGAGCTGCCCTCAGCACCGCCGTGCTGCGCGGGAGCCCGTGGTTGGGGCCACTTATGGCTAGTGGGGTCCTGGGCTCACCTCTGAGGTCTGTGAGCTGAGCGGGTCCCCCAGGGGCTGGGTGACATTCCCGTGGGCACCCTGGGTGGGGTGTCCTGCTTGGGACCAACCCTCCTGGGCTCCCTTTCGGGTCCCTGCAGGAGTGGCTGCAGGGTGCAGCCTGGCACCTTCTTGTCCGCTCCTCTTCCTTCCTGGGCTCTCCTCTGCTGACGCTACCTTGTCCCTTCTTGCTGCACAAGCAAAGGGATTTGCTCAGATGAACATTTTCTGTGTTTTTAGATGAAAATTATATCTGTTGTTTACAAAAGCCCTCAGGGGCATAACTAGCAGTAATGGGCTAAAGTAGAGCAAAGGAGATCCTGGGCTGAATATCAAGAAACATTTCCCAGTAGTGAGATCTAATAGGCTCTGGTATTATCTCCCATCACTTCAGTCATTTTCAAGCCGGACTGGACAAAGCGCTTGAAAATATACTGGAGGAACAGCCTGATGTTGCAGAGGGATGGATAAGATCACCTGATAAGTCCTCCTCATTTCTAATTTATCCAGCTCTGCCACACTCTGGATTTACTAATATCCTGCAGATTTGGCGACAGATGCAGACTGAATGCTCTGGCAAATCACACTTTCTAGAGCCTATTTCAGTAAATCACTTCGATGTAGGATCTCGTGGCACATTACAAATGCTAATTAAGCCTCCCAGCCGAGCAGAAAGTGTTCCTAGTGCCCCACGCCCGTGCGGCCTTGCGTCTGTGTCATGCACCATGCCGCGGGTTGCCCTGTGTGGGCTGCGGCTCTGGGACTTGCTCGGAGCTGCTTCTGCAGGACCAAGAGCACAGATCCCACCCTGCTTCAGCAGGGGCAGGGGAAGCTGCAGAAGAGGTGGCAATGGGCTTCACCTTTGTGGAGGCAGGCAGCAGAAGGGTTGAAGGAAAGTCTCCTGGTGAACGATCTCTTTGGTTTTTACTGCAGCTCCTGCACTCCTTCGACTAATTCACACGTTGCAGTTGTAACTGGTAGCTCAAAGCTCCCAGCCTGAATAAATGTGAAACAGGAACGGCAGAATATATTACATTGGCCTGTGCTTAAGGGGAAAAAAATCAATACAAAAATAATGCCGCAGTGGTGGATCCCCACTAATCATTCTTCTTGAGAATAAAGCAAATTGTGCCAGTCATCAGAATGGGATTTTGTAAATGAGGCTGTGAAAGAAGGAAAACACAGGGAATAAACAAACTCTGCTGCTGTTCTCTGGGCAAGGCCGTTGGTAAGGAACTCTGCAGTGAAGGACTGCGTGAAATCTGTGGTGCTGTGCCCAAATAATCCTCGCTTAGTCAGTACAGGAGACTAGAATCGTTTGGGTTGGAAGGGACCTCTAGTGGGTCTTGTTCAACATTGACCTGCTTGGAAATGTTTCAGCAACCCCTACCTCTGTGTTTTGGGTTAAATTGTCTTTAACTGTTAAGCTTATTATAAAGCAAGAGTGTAAGTATGGTTACTGTAGTGTAAGGGTGTGCAGAAAATGGGAAAATAAGGTCGAAGACTCACAGGGAAAGAAGAATTTTTAAAGCTAACATAGCCTGAAATTTCCCATATTGGAAGATATGTTTGCATTTCTGTCATTTAGTGCCTAAAGCAGCCTTTTCAGGACTGGCTACGAGGAATTACGGTGTCACTGTCAAAACAAAGCGAGTTCATCTCATAAGCTGCTATTTGTTGTCTGCAGAGTCAGCTGAGGAACCTGCTAAATGAGGTTTGGGATGCTCGATGGCTCTCACTTGGACACAAGCGACCCGTGCGCATCACGGTGAAGACGCCTGGATGCGTGCGGAGCGCTGTGTGCGTGGCAGAGGTGCAGGGCCCGCCGCGCTCTGCCGACCCCTGAGTTCATCCCGGCTGCGACCGGGCCCCTGCGTGCCCGCCTGTGTCACCAGCCGGGCCTCCTCGCTCCGTTGGGTGGCTTTGGCATTCGTCAGGAGAAATTATTAGACAGTTGGAAAATGCTAAAGAGAGAGGAGAAAACCCATGCGCTTTGCTTGGAAGCGCTGTCTGTGCTGCGTAGAGCTCTGACAAAATCAAGCCTCTAATTAAATTATCTGGCACGTGGACAATTCTGTTGCGAGATCTGCTGAGCTAATGCGTAGCCCTTAGCAAGTACGGGCTCTGAATCAGGAGCACCAAAGAGATGATTTGCATCAGGTCGCAGCCTGCTTTAAAAAATTCTGGTGAGTTGTGAGGCCCGTGTCATTAATTGCCAGTTAGCACATTGTAATTGCTGTAATTATTTGCGAGGCAAATGATGTCAGGGACTTAAGGCTGCACCGTTCTTAGTGCTTTGCGCGTTGGCGACCCACGAAGTCCTGTGCTAGGAGCGTGGCCGGGACGCTGCGGAGCGGGACGGCCGCTGGCAGCCGGCTGCCGTGGGCAGGCTGTGGCCGTGCTGCGCAGCCACGGAGCAGGACCACATCCAGCCCACGTCCAGCCCATGTCCAGCAGCAGCCACAAGGGTGGCAAGGCACCGAGTGGTGGCCTCGGATGCTGGCCGTGGGCCTGCGGCGGCACCGCCGGGCTGGGCGGGAGCCCCAGTGCCACCCGCCAGCCCCTCGCCTCCACCCTGCGCCGCCAAAGTGGGCCAGAAGCTCCTCCGGGTGGGATTAGAGGGACGCGTAATAGATTAGAGATCAAAAATGTTAATTAAGAACTGGTCTCTTCTAATAAGATGCCTTCAAGGGCACGGCACCAAAAATGAGGAAATATCTCATTTTGGCAACAGTGCTGGGGCTGTAATGAGGCTGGGGTGAGGGTAAGGGGGCAAGGACCGCAGGCCTCCTGCTAAGGGCTTCTCCTTCAGAAGGAGAAAGTCAATTAGCAATAAAATCGTAAATCTAATGGGCAGAACAGCACTACCCGAATGCTAACCAGCAGCACGTGGATTAGATGTGTGCGTTCAGCTTGACATTTTCTTGGGGATATACTGGCGCTTTGTGGTGGATGAAGGTGGGCAACGCCAGCTTGTTGGTACTGAAGCTGCAGTGGGGCAACGTGGCTGAAAATAGCTGCTTTTGTTGGAAACTTGGGCAGATTTGAGGTGAATCCGTGCAATGTGCTTTCCTAACTTAATTGTCAAGATACGGAAAGTGCGCGCCTCCACTGCTGGCAGCAAGCTCCTCGGCGCGGTGTCTGGGAGAAGCACTTACTGCTCTGCAGACGGGTGAAGAGGAGCAGCTTGGAGCTCATGTCCCAGGTTCCTGCAGGGGGGAGAGGTTTGCATTTCACAAGTAAAATGATGCACAAGTATTACTTTTATGTTTAAAACACAAAAGGTGCTTTTGAGGGCTAAGATGCTTATTGCATCATTATAATTGAAGAAAGCACATTTATTTTCTTAATCTTTATAATCCTAGTTGTGAAGTTGTGACTCTGCTGTTAGATTTCTCCTAGTAAACTCTTCAAAGCTCCGAAAAGGAAGGAAACAAACAAACAAAAAGACATTTAATTGCACTAACCCTTGTGGTGGGGTGATGGGATTTTGTGTCCTGCTTCACCCCGTGCTTGCCCCCCACACAGCTCAGAGCTGAAAGCCGCAGCGGCTCCTCAGCCAGTTATTTGCTAGCACAAAATGGAGGGACCCTGTAGGCAAATTTCTTCCCTCTCAGCTGGGAGCTTTCATTCGGATAAAGAAAGCCACCGGCACAGCGAGGCTCTATGCACAGCCTGTGTATGTTTTAGGGCTCTGGCTGTTGTTTGAGCCAAACGAGAGCGAATTTCCCATTTGATAGAAATACCATGGGCAGGCGCTATCTGTCAGCGTGCGTGTGTGCAACGAGCTGGGACTCGACTGAAGCGGCTTGGCAGAAAAAAGCCCTCTGACAATGGCCCGAAATTCAGATTTGTTGCTGCGGCCACGTGTGCTTTATCTTCATCTGGTGCGTGCGTCTCCAGCAGAAGCGTGCGCTTGGAGCGGGGGGAGGCGAGCGGTGCCTCTCCCACCCACCCCTCTGTAGCCCAGCAGGGGCTGGGGGCCGTGGGGTGGTGGCGGTGTTCAGCTCGGATCGCGCCCGTAGGCAGCTCTCAGTTCAAAGGACACCAAATTCCCCTGCCCTGCTTTTGTCAGAGAAGTGAATGCAAGCGGGTGTTGCCACTCACAGAAGGAAAAGCGGGGACCAGTTCCATATCCAAAGACTTAAATCAGATCTTTTTGCGGTTCATAAATGTATGGTTTTGATGGGCTGATGAGCTTCATCTTTACTTGATTTCACTTCTGGAATTTGTTAAAAGAAATGTGCGACTCAGACCTGAATTAGCCTTCCCCCTAAAAGGGCTACGAGCCTTTTTCACAGGCACATCAAGGGGATATCGAGTGTAGCAGCAGAAAGATCATTTCCTTCCTCGCTGTTATGAAGTTCCCTTAAAAGTCCTGAAGTTGTCTCATATGGGGCGATTTTGAAGACATTGTTCTGAACTTTTCCTCTGAGTAATTTTGAAAATTAATATTAAAAAACCAAACTGTTGGTAGGCTGTCATTGCTCTTTCAGCAGCAATGGGGAAGACTTGGGCTTTGCGTTGTTGGTTTACTCGGGTGGGTTATGCTGCAGAAATGGGGTCGGTTTGCAGCACTGCCGTTCAGACGGACAGAACGTGTGCCGTACAGAAACTGAAAAGCGGATTTAAACTTTGTTAAGTGGTTCATGTTGGGTTGTTTGTGTTTAGTACACAAGTCCAGATGACCATTTATTCTGTTAAATGAATGAGAAATGTTCTGTGTAAAAAGCGTTTGGCTCCTCTGCCTTGATCACATTAAACAAAATACATTTATTGCCAAATTTCCACAGTAGCATCCAGAAAGCATATACAGAATCAGCAGGGTTAAGCAGGTATAACCAAGAGCAGCATTTGGTCTATTTGGTCTATAATCTCATGAAAAAAAGGGTTGTACTTTTTTTTTTTTTTTTTTTTTTTTCCTGAAAAAGGTGAATTGTAGGCTGATGTCTTTTGCAAGTTAGCTAATAGCTGGGTTGGCAAAACATTTTCTGGAAGGATGTTGCAGATAGCCACATTTTTCCCTCATTTCTTTTCTTTATATACTGTGTGTTCAGACAGCTGCAGTGTTGGAGACATGAGGAATATCACCTCTGCAAATGCTCTTTGCATCTCTGGGTTTGTGTTTTGACAAGCAAGTACAGATGCTTCTGTATAGCGGAATTAAATTACGTTCCATTTTCCACCCTTACTTCCAAAAGACATCTAAGCAGATGATATGTGGGGCTTGGCATTTATGGTGTTCCGTGTGTGAAATTGAAATAAGAATTGGTGTTGCTCTTCCTCCAAAATAGTTTATAAAAAGAGGTGAATTCTTAAGGCTGTTTTATATATCGAGGTTGTAAACCTGTTGTATTTTAAATATCTTTTTGATTTGCAAAGAAAACCACAGCTACACCACAAGCACTGGAAGCGTTGCAGAGCCATCAGTGAACTATTAAATGAGAAAACACATCACAGGAGTTAAGAGATTTTTAGCTTGATAGTGTAATGAAATATTTCCAAAACATAGCTGGTTAATGAAGGTTGTGGCCAGACTGCATAATTGGCCGAGCACGTAGGAAGCAAAGTGCTCTGAAAACAGGCTCCTAGCTGTGTTGGCTGTAAATCGGGTGGGAGGATCAATAAAATAAAATAAACAGAAACCCTGTGCCTTAGCTGGGAGGCTGGGGGAGTGGGGCACAGGCCCCTGGGGCAGGCTCTGCAGGAGCGCCCGGTGGGTGCTCGGTGTGCGGGGAGGTGGGGAGGGGGCAGCACCTGAGGGCACGGCCTTGCGCTGTAGGAGGAGCAGTTTTGGAGGATGAAGTTCTCACGTCGCCTTTTTTTTTTTTTTTTTTTCCCTTAGCTGTCAGCAACTAAAATGCAAATTCAACACCTTCAGGAGCAAAACTGGGGCTGGGCCCATGCGAAGAAATGTCCCTCTTTAAAATGGTTAATTTGTTGTTTTTATCGCATTTTACCTAGTGCAAAGTACAGAGGGAGCGGGGCTGCTAAAGAGCATATCAACTAAATTAGGGTTAATTAGAAGTTCTCCCAAATAGCTGGTGCTTCATCAGCAACAGAGCAGCATGTAAATAAATCTAATTTCTCTCCAACTAAACTCTTCACAGCCTTAATTACAAGCGCAGCAACCTGCCCTCCCTCCTTCGTCTTGGTGGCAGAGGGTCACGGCGGGCTCTGGCTGCTGAGCGCCGCCTGTCCCAGGTGTCCCTCCAGGCCCAGGGGAGGCGAGGAGCTCGTAGCACCTCCAGAGGAGCCGAGGTCAGGTTCTTGGGAAGGAGCCTGAGAAGCAGAAAGCACCAGAGGAGAAGGATCAGAAAAGTCAGAAATCCGGGTGTGGGATCCTGGTGCTCAGCCGAGGGCTGGCCCACGGGATGAGTTCCTCGTTTGGCACCAGGCTCGCTAGCCTCGCTGAGGTGCCTTTATTTTCTCTTATTTATAACGTTACGGAAGCCGGTGCGTTCCTTATTACACCGTGTCACGTTTCAGCCGATCCCAAATTAATAAATGAGCAGCGGCAGAATAGCGTGCAGCACAACTCTAACAGCATGAGCCGCGCAGAAGTATATTTCACTTAGCTCAAATTTAAATACTCTACTTTGCTCGATTTAATTACGTGAAATTACTGAATTAATGGCTTTGTCAAGTGAAACGTGTAGGACTTCGGAGTTGTGCATTAAGAAAGGAATCAGAAGGGAAACTTGCGGTACGCTTCCTTTTTGCACGTGCCCTCGCGTTGAGCACAACCTGGAGTGTGGCTGAGCACACCGCCCGGCATCCCATGCTGCTCCCAAACTGGGAGAGCTTTGCCCGCTCCGAGGCATTGATTTTCAATTTTTTATTTTATTTATTTATATATTTTTTTGCTACTGTCCGTTGCCTGTCAGTGGGTATTTGGCTCCTAAGTGACTTGGGCTGCAAAACAGATTTGTGGAAAGTTAGCAAGCATTTTTCTCCACGACATGGTCTGGGATCTGATCGGACCCCAGCTGGGTGATGGCCCTGGCCCAGCCCCTGTATCCCGCATGCAAGCAGGAGCCTTCCAGAGGAAGCTGACTCCTGGCCACAGAAACCTGTCAGGTCTTTATTCCTGGACTTTTGAGGACTTCCAGGCAGGGTAACTCACCCAAGTGTGTTTTTCTTCCTGCACCAATATGTTTTTCTCTCTGTAGCTCCACCTTTTCCCTTCCCTCTGCATGGATTACATCCCCGGGTTGCTGGCAGCAGGCCGAGTGCTGCAGCTCTGTCATTCTGTCACGATGTTAGTTTGTTTGCTTGTTAGTTTTTAATAGAAATAAAGATGAAAAAATGAAGCTGTGAATACAGAGGCTCTGGGCAGTGCTAGGTTAAAGGTTGGACCGGATGATCGTAGAGGTCTTTTCCAACCCAAATGATTCTTTGAGTCTATGTAGGATCCTATAGGTTATGAAAGGCATTCCCCTTCACGATTTTTTTTTACACAAATGTGTATCTTCAGTGTGGGAAAGGGGAAAGTGCACTTTGGCACTGGGAATGCTTTGTGGGGGCCCTGGCTGGGCTCCCCTGCTGCCACCCAGCACCGGTGCCTGCACCCCCAGGATGCTGTGCCCCGAGGAGCTGGTGGCTGGGTCGTGTGTGCAGGGGGGGCAGCTCACGGGTCTGCTCCGTCCTGGGGAAGAATAAAGGAAGCTGAGTTTAGAATTAGGCTAGGGGATTCAGCTGCTGATGTACATGGGCACGTTTGTCACTTACAATAATTACATCTTCTGTAATTTTTCTCTCCTTAAAAATCACCAGGTTTGTTTGGGTCAGCAGTTCCAGCGGCTGGTATTCCGAGCAGAGCCAGCCCATACTACTTTATTTATTTATTTATTTATTTTCAAATGATATGCAGCTGCAATAACAAGCCACACGTGAATTTTATTTAGCCTTCCAAATTTTCTGTCTGCTCAGGGAGCCGTACGTTTAAGATTTACAGCTACGTGGCTCCACCTTCACGTTACAAAGGCTTTGGCATGGCTGCGTGGCTGCGAGTGACACGGCGCTGGAGATGTCCTGTGTGAAGTGGGAGCAGGATGCCACGGAGCTGCTGGGAGCAGGACGCTTGTTTTCAGTAGAGACATGAACAGTATTAAAGTTGACTTCACTATTAAAATGTGCATTTAGGTAAATAAAATTTAAGTGCTGTTTTTGTGCTGAAAACTTGCTCGGGTTGAGCTGTATTATGTCGGTACCATCTAATGGTTGCATGCCAAAGAGTTAAGCACATTTTCATGAAGAAGTGCACTTTCCTTTGAAGTTAATACTTGCTGCACACTAATTTCCTCATGCATATAAATTAATTTTAGATCAGTTTTGATTTGAACCTCATTATCTGAGCTGGGGATGGAAGTTACTCCTGTTCAGATGCATCTGAAGACTCTGGGAGTGGACAACGTCCTGCTGTCAGATGCAGACCATCCGTGGCACACCAACTGCGTGTCTTTAGTAGGGCGAGAGCTTTCTGCAGACGGTAGGCAAGAAGTTCGGAGAGCTATGTGCAAACGCAGTGTTTGCTTTGTAGACCTCAGCGGCGTGCAAAGCAGGTTGCGGTTTGACATCGGACAGAGGGCGAGGCCTTGATGTTGTGAGAAGGCGGTGGTGCTGCCGCCTGCTCCACACGGCATTTTGGGCCGGGGAATCTCAGGGCAGATTGAGCAGAACCAAGGCGTGGTGGGAAGGGAGATGCCCCTTCCCAGGACCCCGAGTTTTTGCTTTAATGACACTCCACAAGGCGCTTGGAAGAAATTCCCCACCCTGAAGCTCGCAGAGTGCCTGCGCACAGCTGTGTGCAGGGACTGGGATCAATAATCCGGTAGCGTCCCGGAGTCGGATGCTATTTCAGTAATTAAACATTTGGCACAGCACGGGCTGCTCGGCTCTCTTCCTCTCGTTGCATTCTTTAAAATTCACTTACAATGCTTTTTGTGGCAGGGAAGTATTTACATCCCACATTTATAATGTTAAACCAGTTGCCAAACACTGAAGAGCTGATAAACACTATGTGCTGTTAACACTATAAAGTACAATCCCACTGCTACTCGCATGCAAATAAATAATAATAACTTAGCTGCTTGTCCGCTTTTCAGTGTATAAATGCATTTGTCGCGTAGCACAGTGACATCTAAATCATTTTAGTAAAAGCACTGGAAGGGCTGAAACATTACCTGCAGGTACGATTAGGAGAAAATTTTATTGTTCGGTTGTTTTTTATGTATTTAGTTCCTTATTTGAATATTTTTAACACTTTTAAAATGGTATGATGCTTAATCATTATTGCTGGTTTTTGCTTTTTTTTTTTTTTTCTAATTTCATTGAATTACTTTGCCTTCCTGAGGATTAGCCCACAGGCTAAAAGTTACTATAAAATATTCATTAAATCTTTTCCTGCATCTGTTACAGACACAGATATCTTTTTAATGTGCTGGTCAGTTTTGAGACTGCTGCTTTCGTTGCTATCCATAAATCATTAGCAAGTATTTTTAGTGTCATCAGTGAAAGGTTAATAGAAGCCCATAATTTTGAGATGCATCGTTTTGATTAGCTGCTCACAAATTTCCCTGAAAAGGGGATGCGAATTGTTCCACACCGCAAACTGGAGACTGTGTCCAATTTGTGCATAAATTGCGATTGTCTTTGTAATGGGCTCCTAGGAAGGTGTGGGGTTGCCTGCAAGGTAACGATTTAAACATAAAGTGACCCTTGATGAGGGAACTGGAGTTTCAGTTTAATGTGTTTCTGTAGTTTTCCCTCACCTTCGGAGCCTTCGCATTCCACACAAATAATTCCTTCATAACAAGTGCCTTTTCAGAAGATGTATGCTGCTGACAGTTAATATAAAATTATTGCCCCTGAATGCATTTTTGTAATTACTTCCCAGAGAACTGTCTTTGTGTTAGAAGACATTTCACACTTTAGTAACATAAGTGTTTGGGGAGAACATGAGTAATAATTACAAGCAGTCTTTCAGTGAAAATAAACCTAAAAATTATAAAAAAAGCTAATGTTAAAGTTGGTTAGAGACAGTGAGGAATTTATTTAGCATGTTACGCATGCCTGTATATATCCCAAGTTTAATAACCCTTCAGTAACTAAACTTAAAAAAGCAATAAAGAACAGAGAAACAGCTTTCTAATTTTTAAGCAATAATGAAACTAAAAACTGATTAAAAGTGACATGCTACTAGAGACAGAATAAAGAAACTTAATCTGAATGCTCCTATAGGAGATTTCTGCTATAATGGAAAATGAAATGACTCACAGTTTGATCAATAAAAAAATTAGCAGCATTTAATAAAAGGTTTCTCTAGCATGTTGTCTAAAGGATGCTATGAAAGCCTTGAAATACAAGAAAAGCGGGCTGGGAGGGTGAGTTTCTGTACAGGAGTTAACGTGACTGAAAAGTCATCTGCTGGGAAGGGCTGGTGGGCATCGGGTCAGAGCCTGGGCGTCGATGGTCGCACTGGGTGGTGCAGCAGGACCTGAGCTCAGGCTGCCCGCTGCAAACCTGCAGGTGGGGAGCTTGGAGCTGCCTGAGTGCAGAGCAGCAGGGGCTCGGCTTCGCTGCAGGAAAAGGGGTGCTCGCAGCACCAGGCTCTGTCCCAGCACGGAGGTAACGGCAGACACTTGGGATCCACCTGCTTTCCCGACGGATATAGCAGAAGGTGCAGCACCCTGCTGAAACAGCGGGACCTTGCTAAGCTGAAGAAAGGTGCAGGGATGCTGTGCACCTACCTAAACGTTAAGGTTTTAACGCGTACCTCAATACATACACAGTGCTGTTGTGAAACGTGGTGACACGTGCTCCTAGGTCTCTGACTTCTGTATATTTTAGAAGATATATTTTAACATAACCTGTATTTTGATCCTGTGGGTCGTCACCAGCGCCCTCGTTCTTCCCTTGCCTTTCCACAAAGGCTGGCAGCCCCCAGCCCTGCTGCCCGTGCCGTCTGCTGTCAGCGCCAGACAAATGACAGCTTGGAGAGGCTGCAACGGCCAGAGCCCTAGGAGGGCACGAGGAGGTAACAATATACAATTTTCATGGTTCAAGGGTAGCCTTATCCTACTGTTCTTCATTACAGTACTGCAGCGAGATCAATTTTATTAAGTTGTAAGTCCTAGGAGGCCAACGCCATTAACTACGTGCTGGATCACACGGGGTTTTGGTGGTGCGATCGCTCTCCCTCTTGCCGGGGGCAGGCAGCCCCTCGCACGAGCCCTGCAGCCTGCATGTGCTTTGCTGCCTGTCCCGCAGCCATCCTGTGGTACTTTGTGCATCATCCATCCCAGCTCTTTGTTTTTCAGCCACGTTCCTCTGTTTTCCCCCATGGGGTTTGGTGCTGTGCTGCACTGAACCTGCTCGCTTGTAACATGTGCAGTGAGTGCTTGGTGTGCAGAGCGAGCCTCTGGTACCCGGCCCTGGGCTGCTGGAGCAGGGTTTGGGCTGCTGGTACTGGTGTGGTGCAGTGGTTGCAGCCTCTCACGTGGCCTGTTGAGAGGTAGCACGCAGGCAGCCCTGGGTTCGAGAGCTATCTGTGTAAAATTGGTGGTTTCGGAAATGCTGAAGAGCCGCAGACCTGGCGTGCCCCACAAAGCCAAGCCTTCATCCTATGGGAATGAGCTTCAGCTGAGGTTTGTTTGCATTTTTGTTATTGAAGCATTAATGTTTTTTATTTTGCTTCTGTTCATTCTTCATTGACCACAAATTGCAGAGAAGTTTGGACTCTGCTGCATTACAGTCCAAGAGACAACACTAAAATGCCAACAAACTGCATGAAAGCCGGGACCCCCCCAAGCCGATCTGGCACTAGGCGCCAAGTGAAATGCTTGCTAACGAGTGTTTAGATTAGGCTTTTCCTTTAAGTAATTTGTTTCTTTTGTTCTCACTTCCCAGTTACACGAGGAGTTTCCTTTCCTTTCCCCTTGCAGGACGGCATGCCCGCTGCGCCCAGCCCCAGGAGCTGCTGTGCTGCTGCTCCGCCGTCCCTGCAGCAGTTTGCTTCTGTCTCCCCAAGGACGATTTGGTTCAGCTCCTGTCCTCAGTCTCTAGGAAAGGGTTAGGAAATACCACAGCCCTTTGTGAGGCCTTGGTGGTTTTGTCTTTGGACCAAGGTGGCAGAATGAGGAGGTGCCTCATTCCCCTCACCACCTGGTCCCTTGCGGTTCGGGACGTGCACATGTGCACAGCCGGGTGCCGGCTGGCATCGCGTGGCGGGGAGCACCATGGGCACGGCCACAGCTCTGCCGTGCACCAAGCCTGTGCGTGCCTGCTGCAGGGAGCAACTTGTGAAGGAAGCCCTGCAGCCAGAGGTGTCGGAGCCCAGACGTGACCCCGTGCTAGACAGCGCGCTTCAAAGAACAATCCTAAATTCAAAAAAGTCCCGGCTTTCAAAAGTCTCTGGGTTTAAAAAGAAATTACTGGCACAAGCACGGAAAGGCTCGCTTGCCCCGTATTGTGCTAAGATAACAGAAAGTTTAAACTGCCTATATTGGATTCCGCAGCTGAAAAAATAAGCCCAGAGCTTTGCTCTGACTCCCATTTCCCAGGCCCACGCGTTGCACGGCGCTGCACGTCTCCGCGTCCCCGCGGCCGGCGCGTCGCCTGCAGTGTGCCTGCGGCCGCCCCGCACTCCCTCCAGCACCACTGCTCCCCGCGGCCATGCTCCGCTGTGCTCGGCCCCCACCAGTGGGGCCTGGCCGGGGAGAAACGGGAATTTGCTCTTGACTTTGGGGCCTGGCGTGAGCATGGGACGCGCAGTCAGTTTGCAAAACCTTGGCTTTCAAAGCGTGCTGTTGCTGTAACAGCACGGCTCGGAAGGCATTTCTACTGACACTAACCTTCCAGCCGAGCCCTCGGGACTTCTCGTCTCCACCTTTGCCAAGTTTGCCACATTCCTTGGACCACCAGGTCAGGCAGGAACACTCCCGTTCCTTGATGCATCTTGATGAAATTGTAACTTTTTAGAAAAGAAGTTGGCTTTTACCAAAAACCAAGAGTCGTTAACATTAACTTTAGTGGCAATTAGAGTAACATATTCTTGACTGTTGGCCAGGCTGTTTAGGTCATAGGGTAAAAGCATTCGTCTCCTGCGAAGCCCTGCAGGCCCCTTACTGCGTTACAGGAATAAAAGAAAAGAGAAGAAAAGAAAAGCAAGAGAACCCCAAACGCAAGCGGTGAGGTGTACTTTCAAGGCTGAGCTGTCAAGCTGTCTCGTCTCTTCCTCAGGAAATTGTTGGAGCAATTGTTGGAGACAGCAGGTCCATTTTAAAGACACTAATAATGCTTTTGTGAAAGCAGGCCCTTTTTGCCACTTAGGACTAACCAGTGACCGCGTGCCCAAAGGCACGGTGCCAGTCGTGCTGCGTTGGCCTCCCGCGGTGACAGAAGTCCTGCTGGGGGTGTGCCGGTGCCCCTGGCACCCACCCTGGCCAGGCACTCACCATCACGAGGGCAGTGCGCTCTGCTCTCTGAACCTGGCTGCTCCATGGGGGGATGCTCATACAGTTCTTGCCTGCGGGAACACTGCAGGTTAAATTCGTGCCTTACTGCAGCAGAACTCCTCAGGAATTCGTTCCCAAGGAGTGCTCTCGGGTGGCTGCCCTGGTCAGGGACGCTGAGCTCACTGCAGAGCAGCTGGGGCTGAAGCTCTCCCTGCCTGAGGACCACCCGTCCCCGTCACTGCCCTGGCACTCGCTGCTGCTTGCTCACGGGGGCGAGCAGCCACCGTGTCCCAGGGCCACCCATGCCACTGCTGCCTTGATGGGGACAAGGGCCAAAAAGCCAAGAAACACCCCAGGTTTTCCTCAGCAGCGTGAGGTTTCTCCAAGGCGAGCACCAAGCTTGCAGCTCGGCAGAGGAATCTGAAGATGGTGTTATTCCAGGGACAGCAACCCCGAGGTGTGGCAAACACGCACGATTCCTTCAATGTGCTGAAAACAGAAAACATCTCATTTTAAAGCAATGCTGTTTGCTAAATAATTTATGTGCAAGATTTCACTGTTGTGTTACTTGACATACAACGGTGTCACGTAATGACACTTTTGAAAAGTTGCCTGGAGGATCAGATTTCCCATTCAGTGGGGAATTAAAAAATGTTTCTGGAATTTTGCTCTGCAGTCGGGAATCTTATTTTCTTATCTCACATTGTACAATTTATTTTTCCTAAAGCAGTGTGTTAAATTATTTGTTATTGTTGGACTCGGTTGAACAGCTTTATCCCTAGTGTAGTCATGAAGTTTTGGAGAAAAACCAAGGATGAATTTGTCACAGTGTGCTCAGCAGATCAGCTGGCCTTTAGGTTAACTGTCAAAAGACAGCATTTCTACTGAAAATATTAGTGAAGGTCCCTTAAACCTCCTCGAGGTTGCCTAAAATCTTTCTTCCTCAGGCTGTAGCTAAATCGGTTCAGAAGTGCTTTTCGGAGGCTTCCATCAGCAGGCGGCATGGATTCAGGTGGCAGTGCTCAGATCAGATTTATAGACTTGCGCTATTTTATAGGTTTCTGTCTTATAGAGCTGGAGAGCTGACGTTCTGATTTATGAACGTTTATCAAATCTGCAGGACATACAGGCTTTAACAAAATTGACTGAGCTATAATGTTTGTGATTTGAGTCTGGGATGAGCTTGTGAAACGGTGTGCCAAGTAAATACAGCAAAATGGAAGTGATCAGTGCAGCGTGTACATTGAATTAGGTGTTAAGTAAAGCGAAGCTAGCGAAGCTTTAACTTTACCATTATTTGGCAGGGTAGTGGTGTAAGGAGAACAGAACTGTCCTCGAGTAGCATACGCTTTTATTAAAGGGAGAGGCTCTAAAGCATGAGGTTCAGAGAACAGTGCTTTATTGAGCGAACCCCGTACAGATCGTGACTTAGGACATGGAGAGCGTGGTGAGCGATACTTTTATAACCAAATCCTTAAATTCATTACTGCTCTAAGAGTGCCATATCTGCTTTGTTGATACGAACATTACACCTCGCTCTTAATGGCGATGTTGTAGCAGAAAGGTCCGTATAACTCAACAGGAGAAGAACCTGAAAATGTGCCCGTCAGTTAATTGCTAACAGCGATGCCGTGGCAGACCACGAGCAGGCATTGATTTTTAATATTTCCATTGCAATTCGATGGGTACGTCATGTTACGAGTGCTCCATGGCAAGCTGCAGAGCGTTTCACACCAGCTGATTTACGTTCCCATGCGCAGTGCGGCCGACGGCACAAGGCGAGTGCTCGGGATGGAGCGTGGCCGCACAGCCCTGCTAGCGCCGCGTATCTGAGCTGCAGCGCTTGCGGTAACCAGTGTCCAGCTTTAATAAATTGTATTTCTCAGCTTTGTTTCATGTTCTCAGCACTGGTTGCCCTTAATCTTTCTGGTGCTGATCTCGTTTTAGAAACCATCCATCTCCCTGTTACTGGTGTGAAACCCCTGTGCCGGCAGGCAGCCAGGCGGCACCCCCTGCACCGTGGGCACTGCTCCCCGGGGCCCTGCGCCGCTCTGGGGCTGGGCTGAGCGCGGGGGGCTGCTGTGGTGGGGGCCTGCTCACCCCTCCTGCTCTTCTGGAGGACTTGTAAAACGTCTGTGTTTAATAACGTGGCACACTCGGGCGGTGGGATTGCTCGTAGAGGCGGACAGAAGGGCACAAGCTCAGCACGGCTGGTGGTAGGGCAAGCGTCCCAACTGGTCACCCGGCGTGGCCAGGGCATGCGGCACGTCCAGCCGATGCCGAGGGCTGTAGGAGGTGGAGGGGAAACAGAAACTGAGCTGCCGCAGGGCTTGGCCTCCTTCTACACCCGGCGCCTGGAAACCCAAGGATTGTTTGGTCACAGAAGCCTGCAGCGGGGTGTGCCGCACAGCGAGGTGCCCGCGGGGCTCGGCGGCACCCCTCGTGTCCTGAGGCACCTCAGGGTCTTCAGTGGGAGCCTTTCGCTGCCGTGGGCACTCGCGCTGGGGCTTGATGGTGGCGGGGAGAGGAGAGCACAGAGGATTAAAATTCAGTACGTGCCTGTTCTGTACAGGCTGCAATTAATCTTGCCAATTTTTAAAGCTTTGAGAGCCTGGTTAAGTGATGAAACACTAACGACTCCTTATGACAGAGAGTCAGAGCTCTCTGCCCGCTGAAGGAGATGCAGGGAGCGTTCGCAGGATTCACACCAAGCAGCAGAGAATACAGTTGAGAATTGTTGCACCGCATGATATAAAAACCACATTAATATAATGAAAGGTGTCAGGAATAACGCGAGACTGGCTATAATTAAATGTATCTCAATAAGCGCGGCGTCGTTCGTCAGGCAGACCTCTAAACCTTCGCGTGCATCCTTGCTGTTGGCAGGTGGCCTGGGAGGAGAGCTGGAGAGCGAGGCGAAGGACAGCCGGGCCCTGGAAGAGAGGAACAGCGTGACGAGCCAGGAAGAGAGAAATGAGGAAGATGAAGACATGGAGGATGAGTCAATTTACACCTGCGATAACTGTCAGCAGGACTTCGATTCGCTGGCAGACCTGACTGAACACAGGGCACACCACTGTCCTGGAGGTAATGTTAAACTCGCTTTGCAGTTCTGACAGGTGGTTAGCTGGGTAATTGGACATAGCAACAGCTTGAGGCCTCAAGTGAGATTAAAGAATTAATAATGTAATTTTACAGTTAATGTAATTTTATTGTGGTGCCTTGGGTAGCCTTTGTTCACTCCTTTAATAAAATTAAAATAAAAGCAACAGCTTTCCAATTGGAATCTGTCAGTAATTACGTTAGACAAAAATGTTGTGGGTTTTTTAACGTTAAAAGTTTCAGACAGGGTATTTTTCCCTCTCTTCCCGAGCGCAGGAAGATTAAAAAAGTTAAATGACTGAAGCGTGCAAAACTCCCCTGAAGATAGGCCTCTGAACCCCACCAAAGAACATGACAATTTCTGAGATAAAAATTCGTAGTGTGAGCTTTGTAATCCCACCCTAAAAATACACCATTCTCCCTAGGTTACTGTTGCATTTCCTTTTGAATTTTATGGAGGTGAGGATGGCATGCGCCTACCCTGATTTTGAATGTCCTTGTTGTGAAGTGAGAACGAGCACAGAGCGTTGGTGTGAGCAATCGCAGCGCATCTTGCCATTGCACAGCTCCTCGTGCATGGCCGGTGGTAGCAGCAGGCACCCTGCACAGTGTGTTATCTGATTTATGGGGGCAGCAAAAAGCCTTTGATTTTTGCCGAAGATTAAATAAAATCTTAGGAGGGCGAGTGCAGAAAATGTTCATATATATTTAAATCAGGAGTTCTCACCCTTCCTAGAGTTAAATACGCTGCCAGCATTTTTTCCTCTGCACCCATCTAAGACATTTTTAGCCAGTTCCCATTTCGGCTGGCAGGGGGGTTAGCTTCTCCTCTGGTGCAACATTATCCTGTCCTCATTCCCACGAATGCGTGTTCCTCCCTGGCCACTTAATTTGTTTGGTAATGAGTCCACATTATGTTCTCCTTTTTGGGCATCATTAAAGCTGTGCCCAGCCGAGAAAGGCCAGAGGAATTGCCCAGGGCGAGTGTGCAAACGGGGCTGTGGGAGCTCTGCCGCCCACCCCGAGCATCCTCCTCTGCCCCAGCTGGATGCAGCATCGCCAGGGCTGCTTGCTCTGCGCTCTCAGTTAAACACTGCCTGGGATGCCCACTTGAAAGTACAAAACCAGAAAACTTACTGCTCGCAGGGTCGTTTTTTGGCCAGCTGACAACCACTGGATTGCCCTGCGATTTCTGTGAACAAAATTCATATTTTGATGTGGGGTAGTAAGCAGGAAAATGCTGTTGAATAGAAAAATCCTTGTTTGCCAGGCTGCAAGGCGAGGTGTGCAGCCCAGGGGATGGGGACAGGTCCCTGCAGTGCCAGGCGGGAGGATAGGGCACTGCTGCTGCTCAGTGAAAGAGAGGCCTGTTTTTTTCACGAGGCAAAGGTCCATAAAAACACAGCAACCTAGAGGTCCGTGTCTGTACAGTTCATATTTTCACACCTCAGTTTTTATTTACCCTCAGCGTAGTGTCTGTTAGTGACAGTAAGAAAAATAAATTCTATTTTTGGGACCTATCAAAATAATTTGTGAGTATTCCCCTTGCTAATTTTTGATTGCAGGTAGCATAACTTCATCATCTTTTACTGTCTTGACATGTGCTGATGATTTACAAAGACATTTTGTCATAAAAAGGCACCATATAATCATCTGCATATACACGGAATAGGTGCTGATTATCTCCATGTGAGGAAATCCTTGTTCCAGAATAAGAGTGCCTGTTTTCCATTTGTTTTAGTGTAGTGTCCTGAAGTGATTTAATGCCAAGGGAAGGGTTGCACTCATCTGTTCGGGAATGAGAATGTTTCCATGAAGGCAGTCTGGAATATTGTTGGATATTTACACGTCTTGCCACGAGGAAAAAAAGTTTTCAAGTTCAGACCCACCAATTGTCCAATAACCATGAGAATTTTTGGTCTAAGAATGCAAATTACACGTGTTTGCTCAGCTCACCTGGAAAGACTTGCCCCCACCAGAGTGAGAACCTAAGAGAGTGCTAGGAAATGTGGTGTGTTTAACGATGTTACCCCACCAAATGGGCTGTGTCCTGAGTTGCCCTGCTCTCCTTTAGTCTCTAATGCCTGCCCGACACCTCTGAGGCTGTAACACAGTGCCTGACCTCTGGGCAAGCTAGAGTTTCATGTCTTAATCTGAAGCAGGGTGTTCAATCGTGTCTACATGGCTCCAGATCAATGCAGGTAATATTTGTAGTGATAATATCACCAGGCTGATAACACAACGTAACTAATGACTTCCTTTGGGAGGCTGAAGTTAGGAAGGTATTGTAGCTCTGGAGTGTTGCAGGATTATAAGAGCTCACTCCAAAGAATAGGATAAACCATCTATTTCACTGGAATCCCTTAGAAATTCATTACAGCGGGCTGAAGTTATAATACAGTTTGAACGCAGCTTCTTTGACATGTAAGGAAGTAACAAACAGCCGTTTCCCCCCTCGCTTTTTCATGTATTTCAGACTTGTTTCTTGGAGGACAAAACACCGCTGAAATCTAGACATCTCTCGTAGCGTAAGCGCATGGCATCCCTTCGGATGCCGGCCCGGTGGAGGTGCTCTCCTGACAGAATTAGGTGCCTCTCGTGCCTTTTGCTCGTGGTGGATGTCTGTGACGGCAGGCTGGGGGCTTCCAGTGCCGATGGGGGTGTGAAAAGGGCCCCCACGGGGCAGCGCATGCTGAATGAGCAGCGCGTTTCCTCCCCAGCTCACGGCTTCCCAGCTCGGCCCCACGCGAGCGCTCCTTAAACAGCCAGAGAGCACCTTTAAAAATGCCCTGAGAACACACAGACACCTGGCGCATGCGCTGCGTGTGTTGAGCTTTTACAATGAATTTAAAAAGTCACTCACGTCCTGCGTCCCCTTAACTTGAGAAGACTCAGGCGTGGCCATCTCAGGCAGTCCTTTTTGTAGGTTTTTTGCACGCTGCCGTTAGTGCAGGTGTTATGACACAGTGCCCCAGCAGTACTGGCAAGAGGAGAGGCTCACATGTGCATTTACAAGTGCAAGTGTCCTCTGGCCAGCACCGGGGGCTGCATGCATCAGGCAGCTGTTCTGCAGTACCTCACTGCCTGGTGCCTGGTGCTGGGTTGGGTATTGCCTGATGAGAAGTGGCTAAAAAGCCCCAAGACTTGCCATTTGTATGTGCATGTTAGTCCACATGTGCCAGTCTGGTTTTAGCTCCCGTTCTTATCATGTTGGTTTTGATTCCTCCATCCATGCCTGCCCTTTCCCCCTGCTGGGCCAGTGTAGCCTCCCATAAACTTGTTCCTTCGGTTTCCCAAGCAAATGTAGGGTGTTGTAAAGCGAGTTAGCGCATCAGTGAACTGGACAGAAGTAGGTTACGTTGGGGTCTCTGAGCATTTCATGAGGTCCTCTTCTGTTGTTGATAACTTTACAGGTTGTCTGTTTCAAACAGCAGCAGAGCTATATATGGATATTGCCAGCTGGGAAGCGGCTGATTTTTCTAAACTACTGTACGGTAGGAACTAGTTTATAATTAAAGTCTTGCAGTTGCTCCTGTTAAATGCCCTGTAACTTGTACACTAGGCTTGCGTTAGAAACGAGGTATTGTAACTGTTTTGTGCTAGTGTATAATTTTGCATTTTCTTGTATTTCACCTGCTGAATTATAATTGCCATGCAACTGTATATGCAGGGTGCTCACCCAGAAACCGTACACGGCAGCTTGCCAACAAGTGGCCGCGTCTCAGTGATGTTTTTGTCAGGTAGTACTTTGTACTTTGCACTGACAAAGATGGACTTCTTGCACGTATTTCGCAAATTAACCCTTCCCCAAATTATAATCTCGTTGCACCTGATTGGCAAGTTGGAGGTTTTCAGTTGCTTTGCTGCTGATGTTGTTGCTTTTTTAAAGTAATGAATTGACTGATCATCCTCCACAAAAGATACTGAAATACAGTTGTGAAAAAAGCAGTGTGGAAACTTAATTATACACCTAGTTTATACAGCTGTGGCTCTAATGACCTACTGGCCCTAATCACTGTGTTGTGGCTTGGTCTGAGTGCTCCTGTCCTTGCCAGAATTCTGCTCCTCTCTCTTAACATGACTAGTGTTTCGATCTAAAAAAAATAATAAAAAAATAACATTTCCTTTTTTGTTCTTTTCTACATTGTCATGCTGAAATGCAAGTTTCCTTCTTTCCAGAGGTCACGGCAGTGTTTTCAGAATTGGCACCAGAAACGCTCCGCAGTATCACAGACTGTAAAAGCACGGATGTTCCCTGGCGCCCTCAGTTCTCGCTGCCTGGCTCTGGCAGCGGGCACTGCGGCAGGCTTCTTGCTGTCGGTCCCCCGAGGGGCAGTGACCGCAGGCTCCTTTTCTTGTTTCATGCCAGGCCTCACCTCGCGGGGCTCACATTTGTCCCGCTGGTCGGCGTTTGTGCCCGTCGGGGCTGAGAGCCGGGCTGTCTGTGCAGGTGCAGGGCGCTGTGTGTTTGTCGTGCAGCAGGTGAGGCGCGTTCCCGTAGCTCAACCTGGAGCTGAAGCCACGCAGGAGCGCGGTGCGGAGTGTGATGGCGCGCGGGGCACGTGGTGACCTTGGAGGATGAGGTAGCTTCGTCGCAGGGCCGCATGCAGCAGTGTTTTCATGGGCACTGAGTGCAGTGCGTGTGCTCGTGGAGGCTGCGGGAGGCGGCCGATTCCCCAGTGGGCCGGCGGCGGCCCTGCTGGGTGAGGGTGGCGAGGCCCTGCTCTGCCTCTGCCACTGCAGGCTGGCGCTCGGTGCTTGCGCTGCGTCTGGTTCTGGGCTTTACAAGCACGCCGTGCCTCTGAGGGCTTGCAGTGGCTGGTGGGGGGCGGCATGAATTTGAAACAAAGCTCACTGGCCATAAACACCGAGCCCGGGATTTGCTCTGCGGCCTCGCGGAGCCTCTCCCGTGCCGAGCGCGGTGGCAGCGGGCGGCAGGCCCCGCCGCGAGGCCCGGTTGGTGTGCTGGCAGATAAGAGCCTGCCAGGGCGCCGGCGCCGCCCCCCGCAATCGCCACGGCCACCTTTGTGCCCGGGCCCCTGGGGACGGTGGCACGGGCGGCAGCACCAGGCTCTGCGCATGCAGATAGGAGCGGTGCCAGCGCGGCTGCGGGAGCCGGGGCTGAGCGAAACCAGAGCCCCGTGGGGAGGGAGGCACGGGCTGCAGCTACCCCTCTGCAGCCTGCACGTAGCCCGCAGTCATCGCGCAGGGCACGGCCGCGTGCTTTGAGGCTGTACAAATATTTCTCAGCTAAGATGATGTCTTTCCTCAAGCAGCATATGTTTTTCGCATAGGAAGAACATTTTCCCTGTCATTTTTAAACATATGGCCCAGTGAGGAGCTGAGGATGACACGTTAGCATGGTCGTATCAGCAAGGGACTGTTTCATCCTTGCTACTTTAATTGAGTTTTGCTTTTTTCTTTATCATCTACTTTTATCTAGCTCAAAAATGAGCCTGCAAAGCGAGTGTGGGTACCCCTGGAATTGCGGGGCCGCCAGGCCTGTCCCACTGTGGCGCTGCACCCGCTGCCTTGTCGCAGCTCGGGCTTTCACTGGCTCTGTGTGGGGCAGGTCTGTTTCTCGGCATTGTAGGAATGCAAGGAAATAAGAAACAGCTCTGAAGAGGAGGGAGAGGTGGCAGCAGGAAGGTGCCTTTCAGGGCTGGACCCTGCTGAGCTTGCAGGGGTGGCCGTGCCCACAGAGGAGGGTCCTGCTGCCGCCAGCAGCCCCCTGCGCTTGGTGGCTGTAGAGAAATGTGGGAGAGGGTTCTCCTCCTTGTTTTTTAAGCAAGCTGAATGACTGTCCCAGTCCCTGGGAGGGAGGGATGCTGCAGCCTCTCAGGAGAGCAGCCTGGAGCCTCAGTAGTTCCCTCAGTCCCTCAGGGGCTGGTGTTTGTAACTCCGTGTGTGACGGAGCTCCATCGCCGGGGAGTCACCGGCCCGAATGTCAAGCATGGGGCTTGGGAAGGTCTGAGGAGCCTGCGAGGAGGCTCCAGGTCCATGTTTGCAGTCCCCTTACTGGTACCTCCTGCACCTTGACCCAGAGCTAGAGCCTGAGGCACGTGGTGCAGCATCGCTGGCAGGGCAGTGAGCGTGTAAGGCACCTCCTTCACCGCCAGTGCTCGGGATATGGTCACGTTGCCTGCTGGTCTCAGTGTCCGAGCGCGAGGGGACGCATTGCACCGCTGCTGGGGTGGGGGCCGGGCAGGCAGAAAGGTGGTGGCTGGCCTTTCAGAGGGAAACTGATTAAGGCTTAAATGTTAGGAAAAAGCAACCAGCAGTGCATTTCAGGCACTCATCACAGAACATAAATTTGCTGTTGGAAGTAGTGGGATAAAAACAAGTCTGTCTAATGCTGATTTATTTGAATTTAGAGAATATAATTTTTAAAAAAATGAATGAAAAATAAAGGGAGTGTGCATACAAACACTGTCAAGAATTTCTTTTTTTTTTTTTTTCCTAAACAAGCTCTAGAAAAAATCCCTGCAGAAGTTCTGTAGTGCATATTTGAATGCTTTTGTTGTAGCCTCATTAAACTTGGCTTGTCTGCAGATACAGCTGGCATGTTATTAACTGTGCTCCAGGCTTGGGGAAGCCAGTAAGCAGCCTCCACCCCCCGGTGCCGGCTGGCTTTAGGGAAACGTGCCAGCATGGGTTGGTCCTCTTCAGCTGGCTGGCTTTGGGAGCGCTCGCTGGAGCATCCCCGCGTGGCCTCTGGGTCGGGGAGCCCAGGGCTCAGCCTGCCTCCCGCGCCGACCCGAGCGAGGGCTGCGCCGTGTCCCCGTGCCGGCCAGCAGCCCGCGGCCACGCACCGCAGCGCTGCCTCGCGAGCAGGATGGATCCGCCAAGGTACGTGGCCTCCCGTGGACACGCTCGCCCGGGTGCCTGCATCCTCCGTAGGGCTCTTGCGCCTTTCTGTAGCGTGGGCTGGCAAGAAGCAAGTCAGTGATCGTCTGCCAGATAGTTCCTCTGTTCTGAACGAACTCGTTGTTGGACTGAACTAGTCTGATAAATTGAATAAGGGAAATATTTTCCCTGCACCTGCTGGAGAGGCTGTTGCTCTCCAAGCTGCGTTTGCACATCAATAGACCTCCACCAGAGGTCTAAGCAGCTTCTGACTTTCTCCAAAACTTTGGCAACAAGCACATGCCTCTTGAATGCTGTCTCATTTAAGTAATTGTAGTGTTTTGTTTGTTTGTTTGTTTGGTTTTAATAATAAGGTGACTTTTAAAAGTAGATTTCATAATCTCATTAAATTCAGAATTGTGAAAAAATCATCATCAATAGAAATTTTAATTAAATAATGTATATAAAATGTAGAGAATGTTAATCAAACTTCATGTTTAATACAACCAGTTTTCATTGCCTTAGCTAATGAAAAAAAAAGTGATTTAGAGTTTTCAAGGCACCTGGTCTGTTCATGCTAAATACCTCCTATGGCATTTGAGCTCTTCAGAATCTTTAAAACATTTGGTGTAGCGACTCCTTTCTCTGACACAAGAAGTACCAACCTTATTTTTATCTTCAGGGAGTTAAGAAGTCAATCTATTTCGGCTAAAGTTTTGCCTGTTACCAGGAGGAGCATTCTCTCCTTCCATCCCCTACCTCTTGCTGATACAAGATTTGTGTTGTCTCTGGGAACTGATGTTGCTGATAATTAAAAGGATTAATTTTTAGTCTGTGCAGCTCCCCATTGGGCATCCTCTGAAAATGCAGAAGCCTTGCGTCAACATGAGGGGAACAAGAGGTCGGGGTTTGGAGGAGATTTCGAGCCTTTCCCCCTTAGCAGCCTGGCTTATTTTGGATGAAAATGACTGTAACTTTGGCGTCACCAATTTGTCCAATAACATGCATGAAATCAGTGCTAGAGCCGAGGTCTGTAATCCAGGTGGGTTTTGTTGCTGGCGACACCTATATCGCAGCGGGTGAGCTCCCTCCTCCTCTTGCAGGCACCAGGTTTTTGGCATGTGGTCCATCTGTTCTTTAGGCTTCCTTGAAAATCTTTCTCAGCATAATGGTGAAAGACTTTTTGGCTCCTCCTTATGTTGCTACTCAATTACTGTTAGCCTTGCGGAGGAGGACATAAGGAAAGGCTGAAGAGGCCCATCACTTTTCTCTTCTCCAGGGAATCTGTTACATTAAACATTTGAATAGATTTTTGAACGTAATTCCCAGTCATTTCCTCCACAGTGAACTCAGTTCACTTGTGCAGACTTTGTACTTAATGATATCTACTAAAATAAATGAGATTTGATATAACTTATATTAAATGGTCTTTTTAGAAATCTACATCTACTAATTATTCATTAGAAAATTTGGAGAGATGGACAGAAGTAGAATATATTCTGTTTATGACCTTGCAGTCTACAGAAACACAAATATAAACACCTGCATTCATTTTCCCTGAGCACAAGTGCATGCGGGTGATCTGCTGGGCTCCGAGAGTCATCTAACCAGATCTGAGTGCATTCAACCCATATCAACAAGCCGTAGCAACCAACCAAGCCCACGCCAGCTAAAAAGCCAGCACGCCTTCAGGGCAGTTGCAGGTCAGATTGCATTCTGTCTCCTCGCCATGGGGGACTTTGCTTTTGTGAGCACTTCTGGTTCTCCTCGGGGTGACTGCTCTCCCCTGTCCCTGCTGCCTGCGCTGCTCTCCCCATGGTCCCTCCTCTCAGGCTGTTCCCTTGGTTTCATTGCACTGCTCCTTGCTGGACTTTGACCATTGCACATCAGGCTTACGGCACCGTCCTCCCTGATGCTCTGCTGGCACTAGCCCTGTCCTGGCCCCACGTGTAACCCAGTCACTTCCATGTCTGAGCTTTCAGACCCGCACAGCTCATACGCTTCTGCTACACCTCACCGCGTTGCTGATTTCCCTTCTCTCCGTGCTGTCCCTTCCCTGGGCTCTCAGTGCTCACAGGGCTGTCCTCACGCTGCCCCATGGGAACCAGCACCTGCAGAGCTCCCCCAGGTGCTGCAAGCACCCATCGGAGCTGGGGGCACTTTGGAGGTGCTCCCATTGAGGTTCAAAGAGCTAAAGCCGTATGCCGTAGTCAAATCCTTGTTTGCAAAACCCAGTGAATTTTCCAATTTGCATTCAGACTGCATCCAGCCCCAACCTGGAGAGCTGCTTGATCTCACCTTACAGCCCTGTCACTGTGCTTGCCGTGTTTTGTTTTACAAGAGCTCTTTCAGGCAGGAACTGTATCCCACTAGATACTGTGGCGGTGCCGCGTAGCTGCAGATGGTGTCCCTTGCTGCACGGAGGATGAACGGTCATCGTTAGGATGCTCGCAGTGTTGTTGCTTTCCTCTCACACACAAAAACACTTTTAAACCAAAATTTAAAACAAACAAAACTCAACAATGAATGAAAGTGAGTAGGATTTTTTTCTCTCACAGATTAAATGAGAGAATATTGAGTTTTCTGGCTGCCCGTTTATCCTCCAGACATGCAAGCACCAGGAGGGAAGAGGCTCCTTCTCTCTGCCACTATACCTATTTCTGACATACCAAATGCTCTGCCGTACTTTAACCAGTTCAGTTTTGAAGATCTGACCAGCTAAAACTGGCTGCTCAGAAGACAACATCATTGCCTTGGGGGAGCCTTCAGTGCAAGAGCTGGGGAGAGGCGGTGGTCGCAGCACGCTGGGGTCGCAGCGAGCTGGGAGAAGCGCGACATGCGGGGCTCAGCGAGTGACAGGCTCGGCTTCGGGGAGCTCGGCCACGCGGCGAGGGGGAGGAGGACGGGGAGAAAAAATGATTTGTGAACTTGCCCCTTCTGAGATAGCAAATGCTCCTCTCCCGGTGACCAGGAGCATTGCTGAGCAGCCGGCAGCTGCACGCGAGTCGTCTTCTGCTGTCAGCGAGTGTCACCGCAGAAACCTCAGCAGCTGCAAGGAGCCACTACACGTACGCAGGGGATAGAGGAGGCTCCAGGATCGAAACGCTCTGGTGTGTGGGCTGCTCGGGATTTTTCTCCGAGGAAGAAGATATCCACAAATGTTTTAAATTAGGCTATCCTTGATGGTTCTGGTGGTATGGAGCCCGACCAAAATTTGGGGGGAAAAATAAGTTACTCTGTTAAAGTAGACATGAAAAAAAATGAAGGGCTTAACTTTTGTCCTGAGGGTGATAAAACAGCACCACACAGCTGAAAATCAATCTGACCTTCACCCACGTGATGCTGTTGTCTCAGTCTGTCTTTCATTTCCTTTGGTTGAGTGAAGGCCATGGCATTCAGGAGGGAGAAAAGCCAGAGGGAGGTGGGGAGAATCCTGTTTTCTCTGGAAAGGCTCCGGTGCTTGCATAAGTTGACTCCATAAAGAGTTGCGGTAAAACTTCAGATTATTTCATTAAATTAAAAAAAAAAAGAGAAAACAACAACAAAAAAAACTTCTTCTCTTAATAGCCAGGAATCACATTAAGGTAAAGCAGATATTTACTGAAAAACAAACAAACAAACAAACATAACTGTTTGTAAAACATTCTGTTTTAATTAAATATAGAATTAGTCAATGATGGTATTTTGGAATGAAGGCTGCATGCAGCAACAGGAAACCTGCACATTCATTTAAAAACAGAAATTTGTACCCAAAGGGGAGAAAAAAGGCCAATTATTTTTTCCAGAGAAATTTTAACATTCTGTGTTGCAGGCTTTGTCCAAACAAAGCCAATGTACCACTTACACGGGCATTTACATATACATCAATAAACCAACAGTTCGGGCTGGTGTATAAGCGGTTGTATTGATTTCCAAAATGCAGGTACAATTGCAGTCGGTGAAATATTCATTTTGTACAACATCCTTCAGCAAGTGGTACGGGCAGACACTTTCCCCCCTCATTTCCCCAAAGATGTAGAATCAATTAGTAAATGGGTAAAATTCTGTGCAGAATTTAATTCTACAGAAACAACACCAACAAAGGAGAAAATGAAGTACAAAAGTGCTTTTTTTTTTTTTTTTTGCTTTTTGTTTGTTTGTTTGGTGGTGGTGATGGTGGTGGAGGGCGTTACATCTGGAGAGCCATTAAAAGTGCAGTTTATAGCTGTTCATCCAGCCCCCTGCTTCTTCCATCCTCACTGAATTTAAACGCAACCCAGAGCCAGATAATTTCTGTTGGAGAATAGCAAATTTCCCACACAGGTTTTACAAAACTAAGATTGCTATGAACTCTGTAAAATTACTTTTTTTTTCTATTTCGTCATATGCAGATAGTGTCATTTCATGCCATAGTCATGAATTACTGTGTTGCTCTATATTTGTGTGTTATATATCCCGTAGCTGCTGTAGCACGGAGAGAGTGAGGGACACCTGCCATTGCTTTGTTCAGTGGATGTTGCTTGTTTTAGGCAGCTCAGTAAGAAATGTCAACTTCTCGTTAAAAAGATAAAGACAGAGATTGGATTTAGCTGGAGAGATTAATCCCTGCTTCGTAAAGGTTAAGAATTAAACAATTTGTTCATTAATCTATTTGGGATGTTGGAGATGAATTTATGACTACAGCTTATTATTTAAGTGTGGTTTGTCGGATGTGCCAACAGGCATGGACACGGTCCTTTGCTATTACTGTACATGTTATAAAAAAAAAAAAAAAAAGAACAGGCAATTTAAAAGATGTTGGGACCTCTTCCTGGCGAGCTCTGCTAAAGTCTCCCTGTGATATGCCAAAATGCTATTTGCATAAATGTAGGATTTAATAAGTTATCATTCTGATTAACGCCATTAACTGCTTAACTACTGTAGAAATTGGCTTCCAAAGTTGCTTCATGGTAGCTGTTGCTCTCAACGTCATTCCATTTGCTGTCTCACTGGGGATAATGGTATGCAAGGGAAAGCAAGAAGGTCAAGGATCTTTTTGTTTAGTCTCTTTGCACATTAAAAGTTCTATTATGTGTTTGTATTGCATGTGGTTTCCAGTCTGTTGGCTACAGAGCTTTCAAAATCCATTGATGATGAGTTTGTGAAGCTAAATATATCTTGTGGGCTGTGACTACCAAGCTATCGTTGTGTGTAGCAGGCAGGGCCAATATTTAACAAGTGTTTTCAGCACGAGGAGTTTCGAAACCAAGTCGAATGCTCTTACAAAAGGGTTAACAGATAGACTAACACAGAAGAGGACAGCAAACGCGCACACCTTGCTCTGTGGTGACGGTGGGGTGTTTGGAGCGATGCTTTTGGTGCTATTTATGGGGAAGTGTATCTGGGCTTGGGGTTTCTATGTTTTTCTTTTTCTAGGGGCGGAGGCGGGCTGTGGTATTGTTGTGAATGACACAGCCACCGCAACGGGCAGCGGGGCTGGAAAAAGCGCTGCCCTCTCAGCCATCCCTCTCCCTGCCCCAGCAATGCGGAGGTGCAGCCCCACGTTGGGGGCTCCCCGCGGGCCCTGCCCCACGCACCCCACGGCCGGGACCCCCAGCACCTCCCCGCTGCTCCGCGCCCTGCAGCCAGGAGGCCTCCTGGAAACCAGCTTCAGCTGCCCTGGGGCTGGCAGTAGCCTTAGTGGATTTCCTTTGGGTGTTGAACAGCCGTGCTCACGTCCTTGTGGTGTGCAAACTCGTGGCCATAGATGTGGGAGCAGCTGCTCCTGGCTCGGGCTGGGTGCACACTCGGGCAGATGTCACCGCCTCCTTCCCAGGCGTAAGCACGAGATACCCGTTCTCTTCTAAGCTGAAAGCAGAGATTTATTTATTTTTTCCCAAACAATTCATGTTCTGACTGCATGAGTACCTTCACACCTGTCAGTTGCACTCGGTGTGCTCATTCCCCAGGGTTACCTGGCATCTGGGAGATCCTGCCTCGGTGCAGCCTGATCCCTGCCGCAGCGGATACCCGCAATGTTTTGGGTGGAAATGCACTTACACCAGCACACATCATCTTCTGCATCGCTCTGTTCTGCTCCACTATATTCCTGCTTTTGTAACATTTGGGTTGAACCCCCCTCCCGGGCTGTTCCGGGAGCACTGCAGCTATCTGCAAGCTGTCCTGCTTTTTGCCGTGGTGCTGGTAAGCTCAAAAACATCTGCAGGCAGCGTCAGTCCAGCTCGCTAGTCTTCAGAGGATATTTGCAAAGTTTCATAAGGCTTGGACCCATACCCACACCCATCCTACATGCAGCGTCTACAGATTTATCCCCGAGAGCCTCTTACAGCTTTGTTTGTATTACTATCTAGAGCTATCCCACTGCCGAAATCCTCAGGAGAGAGAAGTGGTCAAGAGTACTTAGAAACATCTGTTAAAAATTCAGACAAACACTGCACTGTCACTAGAAGCTGTTGGGAGAGGGGCGAACGAAATTCATCATGTGGTGCTGCAGGAGAAAGGGACATTTTTTTGTTCCTTCTCTTTTCCTTGAAAATCAATAGTTTGGTCAGTAAACATAGGAAAATGCCCCTGCAGAGCCTGCTTGGGGCGGAGAGCTGCTCTGCACAAAGTCACAGACTCACTCGAGAGCCAAGCCTCGCGGCCTTACGGGAGCGCTGCTGCAGCGCTCGCGTTTGATTCATCGCACGCCTTCTGCTTGTTTCAAGGAACCCAGCATTAATTGTGTGGGCCTGGAAAGTGGTGACATTAGGAGACAAAGTGACTTCGCTGTGACTTTTCTTTTGCTCGCCATGCTCAGACAAAAGGGGAGAAGTTCTAACGAGAGATCAGTTGCACGCTGCTCGGTGCGTGGCTGCGCGCTGGGTTCAGCGAGTACTTGAGAAATGTTGGCGTTTGTCCCTGATGATGCATCATGAAGTTACAGGCAATTTGGCAGAAAGCAGCCCCGAGTTTTGCCGGGCTCCCTGTGAAGTTGTGTTTCTCCACCCCGGTGCTGCAGCTCGGGCCCTGCTCCCCGTGGGGTCTCAGCCCCGTCCCCATCCCCATCGCGCCCGGCTCTGCGCTTCGCCTTTCCTCCGAGAGGCACAAACCGGGGGCTCTGCCCTACCGACCCGGGGCACATTCACTGATCTCAGAGAAACTCAATTTCTGTAAGAGAAACTCAATTTCTCCGAGCCCTCTATCCCCAGTCCGGGGTGATTGAAAAGTTAATAGGAAAGGACAAACAGTTAAGGCGTATGACAGGCAATATGATCACGTAAACCTTGTTTCTTAGGATGCCGGGCTGACAAAAATGAACCCGGTGCTCCTGAGAATAAATGAGTCACTTCAGACTGAGACTTGATGGACAAAGTTGGCTTTGTTATCACTCTGCAGGTAGTGAGGGGACAGGGTTAGGGAGAATTTTCAGAAATGTAGGCAAGGCATTATTAGAGGGGTAAAGTTTCCTCTGCCACGCATCCCCCGTAGCGGAGCCTGCATTACCCTGGTCCTCCTCCTTTTAGGAGCCTTTTGAGGAAAAGTCTCTGGTGACAGGAACATCTCTCAGGTCTTTTCATCCGTGAGCTGCCAGGTGAAAGAATGGGGCTAGAGAACAAAAGATGTTCTGATACTGCAGACAAGCTTTTGTAGGATCTGCCACGTCAGCTGTCTCTTATAAGGTCTGCTGTATTTTCTGTTGATGGTGCTCTTCCCTGGAGGATTTCCCCACACCTGGGAATGCCTGCCATAACCCGCACTGATATTTTCCTCAATGCCTTTCATTTCTGCATACAGATGGAGCTGGGATATCACACGCCATCCTTGCCCTTATTCTGTTCTGCTCCTTGGCAGCCCCAGCTTTCCTGGCTCCGAGCTTTCATCCCACCTCCCTCTCAACCTTTTCCAGGAGGGGCTTTGCAATTATTTATAAGCTAGCTTGTCCTGTTTTCTGACATTTTCAGCGTAGTCTGTGCAAGAGGAGCTAAGTATATATTCCCTGGCTTTACAGGGAACAGGCGACTTAAAATAAACGTTGCTGGCCTGTGTTAGCAAGATGCTCTCAGATTTTTGTTTTGTTTTGTTTTTTATTGGAGGTGAGGAACCCTCCCTTTAACATCAGTGGTCTTGGGATGGAAAAAATCCTCGTGGCCTGTAACCCCCTCTCGCCTTTGCTGCGTTTGGAGATCTGGAAGGGCAGGCAGCCAACTTGCTTGCCTGCTCGTCAAGGGGAGGCTGCCTGTCCTGCCTATCCTGCATTTCTCCCGCCATCCTGAAGCGGGTTTTCTTTCTCCTTCCTCCTACCACGTGCCAGAATAAGAAGCACCCTGTGATTTACCACCTTCTTCTGCTCATCGTGTGCTGAGGCTCGAAATTTTCCAAAATACATCATGGTAAAGAGGCAAAGCTTTAATGATTTGGGCATCATAGCTCCTCTAGAGGCATCTTTAGATTCTCTGAATGAAATAAACATCTATTTGAGCTGAAGAGCAGCATTTTCTCATTTTGCTGCTGCAAATAGGTGGGAGGAGTGACTAACTGCTCCTCTGGAAATAGTGAAGTGGACAGGCTTGTCTGCTGCCCAGGGCTACAAGCTGGATGCTGCGCTTACCCATTCACCCCATCTTCGGCCGCATCGATGCTTTGCTCACTTACACGCATCGCATTGGGGT